>NC_037675.1:22473538-22507134 GCF_003255815.1 Theropithecus gelada | reverse complement strand
AAAAAAAAAAAAAAAAAAAAAAAAGCATGCAGAAATGGTTACCTAACTAACCCTAAGAGGTGAGGGGATCTTTTTTTTATTTCATTATTTTTATCTCTTCTACCTTAATCACATAAAGGGATTTTTTTTTTTTTTTTTTTTTAATAAGACAGAGTCTCACTCTGTCACCCAGGCTGGAGTGCAGTGGTGTGTGTGATCTCACACCACTACAGGCACCTGTCACCATGCCCAGCTAATTTTTGTATTTTTAGTAGAGACGGGCTTTCCTCATCTTGGCTAGGCTGGTCTTGAACTCCTGACCTCGTGATCCACTCACCTTGGCCTCCCAAAGTGTTGGAATTAGGCTTGAGCCACCATGCCTGGTCAACGGGATCCTTTTAAGAGAGGTAGTGTACTGAAAAGAATCTTTTTTTTTTTTTTGAGACGGAGTCTCGCTCTGTCTCAAAAGCGGGCACTCGCCACCTCGCCCGGCTAGATTTTTGTATTTTTTTTGTAGANTGGGACTACAGGCACTCGCCACCTCGCCCGGCTAGATTTTTGTATTTTTTTTGTAGAGACGGGGTTTCACCGTGTTAGCCAGGATGGTCTCGATCTCCTGACCTTGTGATCCGCCCGTCTCGGCCTCCCAAAGTACTGGGATTACAGGCTTGAGCCACCGCGCCCGGCGAAAAGAATCTTAAGGCCAGAGAATAAAAGTTTGAATGACATACATGCCAAGGAGTTTATATCTTAACCAGAAACTAATGGTGAACCATTTTAGAAAGATTCTAAACTGGAAAGTGACATCAGATTTTCCTTTTATTTTTTATTTTTTGAGACAGGGTCTTGCTCTGTCACCCAGGCTGGATTGCAGCGACATTAAACATTAACAAGGCTCACTGCAGCCTTGACCTCCTGGGTTCAAGCCATCCTCTGGCTTCAGCATCCTGTGTAGCTGGGACTACAGATGTGCACCATAGCACCTGACTATTTTTTATTTTTATTTTTTTAGTGGAGACAGTCTCATTTTGTTTCCCAGGCTGGTCTCAAAAACTACTGGAAGATTTTAATTTTTAGGACTGTCTTTGTAATAACAGTATGGAAATAGTGTAGAGGAAATGAGATTGGAAGTAAGAGATTAATAAGGGAGATACTAAAATCCAAGGAAGAATAACGACCTGGTTTGGACAAAGGTAATGCTAATGAGATTAGAGATTAGTAGGTAAAATTAGGAGCATCTCAGGACGGATATGATAGAGGGTGGACAAGGACATAGATCTGGCATGATTGCTGGTTTCTAGCTTCTGGGATAGGGATAGATAACTGGGGAAGGTAAACGAAGGGAGCAGATTATAGTTTGAGGGTGGGAAAAAGAATGTTTTAAACGTCTTGGAGGTGTTCAAGGAACATTCACGTATAAGATGTTTATTAAATATTTGAGTACTTATTTTGAAAATCATTATTAGGTTTGGGCATATAGGGAAGAACGAAACATGTCCCCTGCCATCATGGATATTACAGATCATTGAGGGAAGAAACAAAGTAAACGGCACTTTTCATAGTCAGGATCGATGAAGGAAAAGAACAAGGTGGATGAGAAGGTAGCAAGGGAACATGGAATTTGGGGGATGCTGCCAGGGAAGGAACCTTCCTTACAGGGAAGCTTGGCTATATGGAAGTAGCTAATGGTGAAGCTCATTCTGTGAGAAAACCATATGTGAAAGCACAGGTAATGAGGGGGAACAAGACTTGGCCTCCAAGTAAGAAATAATACTGGAAAATAATTACCAAGTATACATAGATGAGGGATGGAGTTGGAGAGGTAGGCAAGGATCAAACATTCATAGCACAACCTTAGAGGGTCTTGTTTAAGATCCTATCTTGGTCACAGGTAGGATCTATTAAAGGATTTTGAAAAAGAGGTCTAATTTATCTTCTGGCTGTTGTGTAGGGAATGTTAGTGATGAGGACTAACAGGGCAAGTAGGGTAGTAAGTTAGGAGACCAATATATTAGAGTAGGCTACTGTCTCAATCTCTTGGAGAAAATAATCATCCCAGGCCTAACAATAACTTGACCTGGTTTTTCAAATGAGTTTTTATTGGGTGTATTAATGTGCAAAATCAGTCGGAATAAGAGAACTGATCAGGCTCCCGGAAATTACTAATTAGTTCTGTGATACCTTGTTGGGTCATATAATGGCTTTTTGATTTGGCAGGGAAGAGTAGCAGGACGTTGATTTCTCTCTTACGGAAGTATTCTAAACTCTTGACTATGTCCACCACTGTTAAAGTTCTGAGTTTGTGTTGACTGACTTAATTATCATCAAAACCTTGAGTAGGAGTAGATACTGTTAATCCTTCATGTTTTAGAGGTGAGAATATTGTACTACAGAGTGTAAATAACTTGCCTAAAGTTAAACTGCTTTAGTGGTTTAGCATGGATTCAACCCAGGGATTAAGGCTGCAGATTTCAACACTTAATGATAGTAGACTCTTTTCTTCACTTTGATATGTTGAGCTTTTTTTTTTTTCCTAGACAGAATCTCGCTCTTTCGCCAGGCTGGAGTGCAGTGGCGTGATCTTTGACTCACTGCAACCTCGCCTCCTGGGTTCAAGCGATTACTGTGCCTCAGCCTTCTGAGTAGCTGGGATTACAGGCATGCACCACCAAACCCAGCTAATTTTTGTATTTTTAGTAGAGATGGGCTTTCACCATGTTGGCCAGGCTGGTCTAGAACTCATGACCTCGTGATCCGCCCACCTCGGTCTCCTAAAGTGCTGGGATTATAGGCGTGAGCTACTGTGTCCAACTGAGCATTCTAGAAAAACAAATTTTAGTTTGGTTAAAGTTCCAAAGAATAACCTTGCACTTTTATTTTAAAAATTTTAAAATTAAATATGTTTGTATTTTTGCCCTTGAATTCCCAACACCTTAAATGGCTTACAGATGTGTGTATATGTACAAGGTAGTAAATTGTTCAGGTAGATGTATCTTGGTAAAATGTTACCGTGGTTGTGATAGCATTGTTAGTAGGGAAGCAAGCACATTTTAAAAGTGAGCTTTAGGCCAGATGCAGCAGTTTATGCCTGTAATCTTAGCACTTCGGGAGGCTGTAGTTGGAGGATAGCTTAAGGCCAGGAAAGTCTGGCAACATAGCAAGACCCTGTCTACAAAAAGCTGGGCGTGGTGGCACACAGCTGTAGTGTAGCTCCCGGGGAGACTGAGGCAGTAGAATTACTTGAGCTCAGGAGTTTGAGGTCAGGGTGAGTTATGATTGTGCCTCTGTACGCCAGCCTGGGCGACAAGAGACCCTGTCTCTTAAAGTAAAAAAACAAAAGTGAACTTTCCTTTTTTTAAAACTATCATAAAACCGTAAGAAGTGAACTTTAGTTGAAAAAAAGTTATTTATGGTTAAAAAAAAAAAACACCCAGAGGGATGCGTTAACTAAGCCCAGGGGTCCTTTTTCAATCCTCATCTCACTTGACCTGTTGGTTCCATTTAACCAGATCTCTTCCTTGAAACATTTTTTTTTTTAAATTTTTTTTACTTTGCTTCCAGGTTTTTGTTAGATGTTTCTGACTGTTAAACCTCTTTCTGGTGGAGTGCCCCATGGTTCAGTCTTTCCACTTCTCTTTTCTGTCCACAATCTGGGTCATTTCAGATTCATTCATGATTTAATATACCACCTATAAGCTGATATCCACACTCAAGATGAACAGCCTATACGTTCGAATGTCATACCAATCAAGTTACCTACATGACAACTCTTTTGAATATCCAATATGTCAACTTAAAAGTGCAAAACTGTGCTCCTGATGTTCATCCCTCAAACCAGTGTCTTGTGTACTGTTGCCTTTTTCAGTTAATGAAACAATTTTTGTGTCTCTTGAGCCAAAGATTTTGGCTAGCCATCCTTGACTTTTATTCATCTCTCACCTTTGGCCTATTAGAAAATCATGTTGGCTGGGTGTGGTCGTTCACGCCTGTAATCCCAGCACTTTGGGAGGCTGCGGGAGGTGCATCACTTGAGCTTAGAAGTTTGAGACCAGACTGGGCAACGTGGTGAAACCCCATCTCTTCAAAAATATACAAAAATTAGCCGGGAGTGGTGGCATGTGCCTGTAGTCCCAGCTACTTGAGAGACAGGCATGAGAATCGCTTGAGCCCAGGAGGCAGAGGTTGCAGTGAGCCGAGATCGCACCCGCACCATTGTACTCCAGCGTGCGTTACAGAGCAAGACCCTGTCACAAAAAAAAGAAAAGAAAATCATGCTGCATATTGTTGACACTTGGTCCAATTTCAAGCCACTATTGTATCTTGTGCATTATTATATAAAATAGGTTTGTGTTTCTTTTTTTTTTTTTTTTTGAGACGGAGTCTCGCTGTGTCTCCCAGGCTGGAGTGCAGTGGCGTGATCTCCTCACTGCAAGCTCCGCCTCCCGGGTTCACGCCATTCTCCCGCCTCAGCCTCCCAAGTAGCTGAGACTACAGGCGCCCGCCACCACGCCCGGCTAGTTTTTGTATTTTTAGTAGAGACGGGGTTTCACCATGTTAGCCAGGATAGTCTCGATCTCCTGACCTCGTGATCCACCCGCCTCGGCCTCCCAAAGTGCTGGGATTACAGGCTTGAGCCACCGCGCCCGGCCGGTTTGTGTTTCTTTTGTCCCTCCACACTAGTTTTGTTCTTAAAGTGGTAGCTAGATTTATCCTAAAATGTAATGTTTGGAAAATGTTTCTTTTTTTTTTTTGAGATGGAGTTTCGCTCTTTTTGCCCTAGCTGGAGTACAATGGCACGATCTCGGCTCACTGCAACCTCCGCCTCCCGGGTTCAAGCGATTCTGCTGCCTCAGCCTCCCAAGTAGCCGGGATTACAGGCACCTGCCACCACCCCCGGCTAATTTTTTTTGTATTTTTAGTAGAGACAGGGTTTCACCATGTTGGCCAGGATGGTCTCAAATTCTTGACCTGGTGATCTGCCCACCTCCACCTCTCAGTGCTGGTGTGATCCAGTGCGCCTGGCTGTTGAAAAATGTTTTGCCTGAAAACAACCTAATGGCTGCCTTTTTCAGCATTGAAGTCAGAATTTTTCTGTGATTTACAGGGCATCCTATGTGATTTGTTGTGTCCCTTCCCTTACTGTTATACAGTGCTTCAGCCACACTGGCCTTCGTAACTGTCTTGAACACATTGGATATGTTTCCCCTTTAGAGCTTTTCCTTGGAATTTTCTCTGAGTCATACAGTTTGGTTCCTCAGTTCTGAGATTTTTACTCAGAAGCTACCCCCTTAGTGATGTGTCTTCCCTTATTTAGCACCTTAAGCTCCCCTTCTCCTAAATTCGCTTTAGCACTTATCACCAACTGTAGAATTTGTTTTATGCTGTGTAAAGACATAAGAGGTGTGTCCAGAAATACACATGCCAAACAATTAACATTGATTGCCTCTGGGCAAGAAGTGGGATTTAGGAGATTTGAAACTTGTGCTCTATGTGCTTCAGACTGAGTGTTACAATGACCAATACGGTAATATTTTCCTTCTAATTAAAAAGCTTAAAAATGTACATCAACTCTTGTGATTCTGTGTGGGTATAAATAGCATAGCTAGTCTGTGTAATAGGGGTTTAAGTAAGCAGTGTTAATAGTTGAAGAAAACTTCTTTAAAAGGTTTAGCTATGATGAAATGAGTTCGCATTTGAGCACATGGACTACCGTGATGTTGCCTGTGTCAACATTTGGGAGAACCATTTTAAAAATATGTATTCTCTAATGAGAAAGTATGGCTGTTTGTAAGAGGTAGCCATAGTGCATTAGAGAACATTTTTTTTTTTTCCATTTCTACCTAATCTGATTCTGACTTTACCAGTCTGAAATATTCTTCCTGTTTTCTAATTATATTGACCTATGGCTCCTGAGTTGATTTTAAAACTGAAAAAACTCTGGGAGTTCATTGAACCAGATTTAGGCTTTTCTGGCTAGTCTTGAATAACGTTTAGGAGTAGGTTTTTTTTTTTTTTGTTTTTGTTTTTTTCTTGAGATGGAGTCTCGCTCTGTCGCCCAGGCTGGAGTGCAGTGGCGCGATCTCGGCTCACTGCAAGCTCCGCCGCCTCCCGGGTTCACGCCATTCTCCTGCCTCAGCCTCCCTAGAAGCTGGGACTACAGGCGCCCGCCACCACGCCCGGCTAATTTTTTTGTATTTTTAGTAGAGATGGGGTTTCACCGTATTCACCAGGATGGTCTTGATCTCCTGACCTCATGATCCGCCCGCCTCGGCCTCCCAAAGTACTGGGATTACAGGCGTGAGCCACCGCACCTGGCCCTAGGAGTAGTTTAGTAGAGTACATTTTGAACAAAATTTTTCCTCTAGCCCTCTAACTAAAATAGGTATTCTGAAGAGGATAAACTATTTATAATGCATTGTCACTCCCTGTATTGATCCTTTAAATAAAATCATCATTCACATAAGTGGATTTTCTAGCTTCAGAGATAGAAGAAAAGTTTTCTGTTGCTACTATCCTTAAAAGTTTGTGGAATTCATGCTAGAGTTATGGCTGTTTATGCTGTTTAAAATGGAGTTTTATTACTCCTTTAAAAAGGAATACTGGTCAAGTGACTGAAGATTGGTGTGGATTTGTGAGAGGAGGTACCTCATCTTTATCTTACCTTTGATCCCAGTAAAGTAATACATGCTCATAGACAGTTTTAGAAAATATAACTATCCAAAGATAACATTTTGGTGTGTTCTTCCAGGCTTTTTGGGGCATATATAATCTTCAAAAAGCCCTGTCATACTGCATATATATTTAAGTAATATTTTAAAATTTAAACTGAATAGCTCATGTTAGTAGATACAGATCTCTGAAAAATTTGTAGTAGCTACATAGTATTATATACTGTTTAGTAGTACATGGTACATTGCATACTTATACTGTATTTTAGCAATACACTGTTGTTGTAACCTTCCCAATTTTTTTTTTGTAAACAAAGCTTTGGACAGTCTTAAAACTACAGTTGTACGTATCTTTATTTTCTTATAATTAAGCCCCAGAAATATAATTGTTCAAGGGTATGCACACTTTACTTTTTTGCGGGGAGTGGAGGTCGTGGGGGAGCAGGGAGTATGCACTTGTTTTTGAGACGGAGTCTCACTCTCTTCGCCCAGGCTGGAGTGCTGTGGTGCGATCTCGGCTCACTGCAAGCTCTGCCTCCTGGGTTCACGCCATTCTCCTGCCTCAGCCTCCTGAGTAGCTGGGACTACAGGCGCCCGCCACCATGCCCAGCTAATTTTTTATATATTTTTTAGTAGAGACGGAGTTTCACCATGTTAGGCAGGACGGTCTCGATTTGCTGACCTTGTGATCTGCCTGCCCTCAGCATCCCAAAGTGCTAGGATTACAGGTCTGAGCCACCAGGCTTGGCCGCACATTTTAAAAAGTTCTTAAAGTTTGCTCTCCAGAAGCTAATAAGTGTAGCAATTTATTGGCAGTGTTAGTGGCCACTAATACTTAATTTCTAGTTTTGTGAATTACTTTGGATCTTTTGCTTTTAAGTTTTGACCCTCTATTCTGAAGGGTTTGGTAAGTTTTTAAGTTGAGTAGTAAAAATGTTGATAGAGGTGTAGATTCTTAGTGAAACGTTGCTACAGTGTCAACTATATTTCTGTGTATAGTTTGAGATTCACATGTAATTTTTGTTTTCAGGAACATACACATCTTTGGTGTTATCTTTTTCTTTCTTTCTTTTTTTTTTTTTGATATGGAGTCTCGTACTGTAGCCCAGGCTGGAGTGCAGTGGCGCGATCTTGGCTCACTGCAACCTCCACCTCCCAGGTCAAGGAGTCCTCCTCCTTCAGCCTCCCAAGTAGCTGGGATTACAGGCACCCACCACCACCACACTTGGCTAGATTTTGTATTTTTAGTAGAGACAGGGTTTCACCGTATTGGTCAGGCTGGTCTGGAACTCCTGACCTCAAGTTATCTGCCTGTCTCTGCCTCCTAAAGTGTTGGGAGTACAGGTGTGAGCCACCACACCCAGCCCCAAGCATTGTAAACAAGAGACCAGAGTAGACTTAAAGTATAGTTTGTTACAACTCATGCTCAGTCTGAGGTCACTGATAAAATTGAAACTTTATACAAGATAATAAGGAAATGAAGTCTTGTGAATGAATGTTGGCCCTTTCTGTTCAGAAAATAGCCTGTGCTCCAGCATAGCATCATCACCATCTGGGAGCTACCTAGGAATAGAGTCTCACCCTGCCCCAGTAGTACCGATATGCACATTGAAAAGAACTAATCTAGAACACTTTTCACTCCCTTTTTATTATTTGGCTTGGGAATTGCAAATTTTGGTGGACTTTTTGGCAAGAGTGGTTTTTGATGTTTGTTGAGAATGTTGAAGACCACAGTGTAGTCACGGTTAATGTACGTTGGAAATAGTACAATATCAAACATGACATTTTATTTGCAAAATTTGAAATAATGACTTCTAAATTACAAATATAATTAACAAGTAACTTCAAAGCTGGCAGGCTCGAAATAACATGCTATTCTGAGATATATGCTTTGAATTATCTGAACTCTTAATGCAGATCATATTACATCTTGGCATAATATAACCATTCTTTAATTCTTGGTTATAAATGTTAAGATTAACATTCCACATACCTTGCAAACAAGGTAGATCTGTCATAGTTACGACAGTTTTTTTCTTTCAGTGTTTTAAGGAAAATACGTAAACATACAGAACAGTATAATGAATTCTTTTTTTTTTTTTTTTTTTGAGACGGAGTCTCGCTGTGTCGCCCAGGCTGGAGTGCAGTGGCCGGATCTCAGCTCACTGCAAGCTCCGCCTCCCGGGTTTACGCCATTCTCCTGCCTCAGCCTCCCGAGTAGCTGGGACTACAGGCACCCGCCACCTCGCCCGGCTAGTTTTTTGTATATTTTTAGTAGAGACGGGGTTTCACCATGTTCGCCAGGATGGTCTTGATCTCCTGACCTCGTGATCCGCCTGTCTCGGCCTCCCAAAGTGCTGGGATTACAGGCTTGAGCCACCGCGCCCGGCCACTAATGAATTCTTAAGATTCCTTCTACCATGATGGCCATGTTTCATTTTATTTTTTTGCTGAACCATTTGCAAGGAAATTGCTGACTGAAGACAAAAGATCCCTAAGTATTTAAATGTGGATTTCTTTTTCTTTTCTTTCCTTTTTTTTTTTTTTTTTTTGAGGTGGAGTCTTGCTCCATTGCCCACGCTGGATCTTGGCTCACTGCAACCTCTGCCTCCCGGGTTACAGTGATTCACCTGCTTCAACCTCCCAAGTAGTTGGGACTATAGGTGTGCGCCACTACCCCCAGCTAATTTTTGTACTTTTTAGTGGATTTAGTATATAGGTAGTCACACTGACCATGCTGTTGTTTTCATTCACAGAGATTATCAGTTATTTTAGAAATAGGACCTTCCTGTGTTTTATAATTTTTGCATATTGCATGTTCTCTTGATGTTTCAGTACTCACTCGGTCAAGATTTACTGACCTTACTGAAGTAATTTTGAAACATTAAATCTTAACCTAGGTAAAGCATTCTTTAAAGTATTCCTGATGTTTGTTGAATACTTACAGATTCTGGAACACTTTTCTTTAAAAAGTGTTTTCAAAACAGAAGGTGCTCCAGGTAAGAGTATGATGGACTTCTGTATCTTAACACCCCAAAATATTTTAATGATGGCACAGTTAAGTGTGAAGGTTGAGAATGTAGGGAGAAATTTTTATGTATCTTGGGACTTCCAATGGCTAATAGACCCCAAAATATGTAACATAATGTTCAGTGAATCTAGAGGTGCCCAATTCCTTTATTCTTTTTTTTTTTTTTGAGATGCAGTTTCGCTCTTGTCCAGGCTGAAGTGCAGTGGCACAATCTAGGCTCACTGCAATCTGCGCTTCTCAGTTCAAGCAATCCTCCAGCCTCAGCCTCCCAAGTAGTTGGGATTACAGGCACGTGCCACCACACCAGGCTAATTTTTTTTTTTTTTTTTTGTATTTTTAGTAGAGGTGGTATTTCACCGTGTTGGTCCGGCTGGTCTCAAACTCCTGACCTCTGTTGATCCACCTGCCTCGGCCTTCCAAAGTGCTGGGATTACAGGCTTGAGCCAGTGTGCCCGGCCCCAATTCCTTAATTCTGTTTAGTTCTGAATTGCGCTCGGTGAAGAGAAGGGCCCAATTTTTACTTAAGAGTTTTGCAGAAAAGCTTTGCAGACTCTCAGTTATCTGTATATTATGATGACTTTCAGGGTGGCATTTTGTTATCTTTGCAGAAGAAAAATTACAAAAGCATTATGATTATTAGTGAAAAATGGAGAAAAATTTAAAGAACTCTAAACCCCATCCCATCCTTAGATGTCACCTTGGTATGTAATCGTCTAGATAACTTGTGCATGTTTTGGTTATGCTTCTCCACGTCAATGTCACATGTCATTTAAATTGTATTCCATTGGATTGATGCACTGAAGTAATTTGTACTCATTCATTGTCAGACACTTGTTTTCTACTTTTTCACTGTTAATGTGTTCACACCATTGTTTCTTTCAGATGAATTCTCAAAGGTAAAATTACTGAGTAAAAAAATACGCAGTTTTAAAACTTGATGAAATAATCCCGTTGTTTTCTGGAAATGCAGTATGAGTTCGTACGGACCATTTGTTTTGACCATTGCTTGCAGTAGATACTGTAATTAAAAATGTGTTAGCTTGTTGGTAGGTGGAACATGGTACTTGGTTTAATTTATATTTCCTTGATAGTGTTAATCTTTTTAATCTTTATATACCTTTAGTATTGTTAATAACCTGTTTGTGTCCTTGAGCCATTTTTGTTGGTCTGTACCAATAATAGTAAATAATAACAGTAGTAGCAGCAGCACTTGATAATGCCAGGCAACATCATTTCCAGTGTTTTGTGTACCTTGTTTCATTTATGCTTCATTCCTATCCTGTGAGACAAATACTATCAATTATACTCATTTTACAGTTAAGGAGCCTGAATTTCAAAGAGATTGACTTCCCAGAGAAAGTGCATGCCTCTAGCAAGTTGTTGATCTTGAAACACATGTGTCTAGGCTGGTTGCAGTGGCTCATGCCTGTAATCCCAGCCTTTTGGAAGGCTGAAGTGGGGAGATACTTGAATCCAGGCATTTGAGACCAGCTGGGCAACATGGCAAAACCCTGTCTGTACTAAAAGTATAACAAAGATAGCTGGGCGTTATTTTATTTTTAAATTTTGTGGAGATGAGGTCTTGCTGCGTTGTTGGCCAGGCTGGTCTCTAACTCCTGGGCTCAAGCGGTCTCCCACCTCAGCCTCCAAAAGTTTTTTATGTTTATACTCTAAATTTTAAATGAAATGTGACCTTGTGTTAAGGGTCAACTGTAAATAAAACAATCCTTATTTGTCAGTGTAATCCTAACCTCTATGTTTTGACAACTCTTGTTGGTTGGACTTTTTACGTTAAGTACGAGGATTAGCAGTTCATATTTCATCTTCTTCTACCTAGTTCATAATCACTAAAGATCACATTTTAAATCACTAAAGATCCCATTTTCACTAAAGATCATATTTTATTTTAAATAAAATGTGACCTCATGTTAAGGTTTGGTCATGGTGGACGTGGCTTGAATTTGTGAGGGGTACTTTTTTTTGTTGGTTATTTTTTTGTTTTTTGAGATGCAGTATTAACTCTATCGCCCAGTGCAATGGCGTAATCTTGGCTCACTGCAACCTCCGCCTCCCATGTTCTAGTGATTCTTTCTCATGCCTCAGCCTCTCAAGTAGCTGACATTACTGGCACTTGCCACCATGCTTGGCTAATTGTGTTTTTGTATTTTTAGTAGAGATGGGGTTTCACCATGTTGGCCAACCTGGTCTTGAACTCCTGGCCTCAAGTGATCCACTGGCCTCAACCTCCCAAAGTGCTGGGATTACAGGTGTGAGCCACCACACCCGGCCAAGGATAGGTCTCTTTTTATCTACTTTGTCAGTTTACTTTCTTTTGGAAATATGAGTTACCTAAAATTTTGACTTATTTTTTTGAACATACTTGGTTGTGTTAAAAACTAAACCAGAGTATAACTTTTCAGGGTACAAAAAAAGTTTGTGTTGAAGGAAAATTGGGTAATGATGAGACTTGTGAGGTTATGTCCTATTAGTGAAGGATACATAATTGAGAGGGGTTGTTTATACTTTACAGCAAAATCAAAGGCTGAAATTTTCTTAATGCTGGAGCTATGTGTGATCTGTAGTGATTAAGAACTAGGTAGAAGAGGATGAAATAAGAACTGCTAAGCAAGCCGTGTACTTAATGTAAAAAGTCCAACAAACGAGTTGTCAAAACATAGAGGTTAGGATTACATTGATTAATAAGGATTGTTTTATTTACAGTTGACACTTAACACAAGGGGTGTTGAGGCACCAGCTGCCCACACCCCCTCAAAAATAAAAAATCCATATATTACTTTGGACTCTCCAAAAACTAGTGATGAGCTACTGCTGCATAGAAGCCTTACTGATAAACAGTTAACACAGATTCTGTATATTATGCATTATATATTGTATTCTTACAAGAAAGTGAGCTAGTGAAAAGAAAATAGGAGCAGAAGATATATTGACTTTGTTACGTAGAAATAAATCATCCCAAATGTCTTCCTCATTGTCTTCACATTGAGTAGGCTAAGGGGAAGATAAAGGCTTGGTCTTGCTCTCTTGGATGGTTTAGGCAGAAGAAAATCCATGTATAAACCCATATTGTTCAAGGGTCAGTTGTAATTGATTCTGTATGCGTTGACAGTGCCATAAGCAAGCAGAAAAGTAGCATCTGGATAGCATCCAGACTATTCCATTCTTTTCCAAGGGAAGTGAAAATTTGGAGTACTGTGTTAAAGGGAAATTGGCAGACTAAGTTTTATTTGTTATAAGGCATCATTTCTTTATTATTATTATATATTTTTTTATTTGAGATGGAGTCTTGCTCCATCTCCCAGGCTGGAGTGCAGTGGTGTGATCTCTGGCTCACTGCAAGCTCCGCCTCCCGGGTTCACGCCATTTTCCAGCCTCAGACTCCCAAGTAGCTGGGACTACAGGCACCGGCCAGCATGCCCGGCTCATTTTTTGTTTTTGTATTTTTAGTAGAGACGGGGTTTCACCGTGTTAGCCAGGATGGTCTTGATCTCCTGACCTCATGATCTGCCAACCTCGACCTCCCAGAGTGCTGGGGTTATAGGCGTGAATCACCGCGCCCGGCCTATAAGGCATTTATTTTCATAGATGGTTAGGATGGGGAAGAGTTGGAATGAAATGTTTTGTCAAAGAAAAATAAAGAGCCATGTGCTGCAGAGATGTTTTGGTGGATGACAGGCCACATATATTATGGCCCCTTAAGATTATAATGGAGCAGGCCAGGTGTGGTGGTTCACGCCTGTAATCCCAGCACTTTGGGAGGCCAAGGCAAGCAGATCACCACAGGTCAGGAATTCAAGAGCAGCCTGGCCAACATGGTGAAACCCTGTAGCCAGGCATGGTGGCGTACATCTGTGTCCTCAGCTACTCAGAAGGCTGAGGCAGGAAAATCGCTTGAACCAAGGAAGTGGAGGTTGTAGTGAGCCCTGATTGCGCCACTGCACTCCAGTCTGGATGACAGAGGGAGACTCCGTCTCAAAAAAACAAAAAAGTAAAAGAGATTATAGTGGAGCTGAAAAATTCCTGTTGCCTAGTGACATCTTACTGATCCTGAACATCTATAGGCTTAGGCTAATGTTTACGTGTTAGTTTTTTCAAAATAAAAATGTTACAGTAAACTAAAGGGTAGTATATAAAAGAAAAATTTGTTTTATAAACGTTAGTGTAGCCTTAAGTGTACCATGTTTATAAAGTCTACAGTAGTGTATGCTAATGTCTTAGGGCTTCAAACCCACCACTCAGTACCAGTCACCCAGAGCAAAGTTCAGTCCTGAAAGCTCCATTCATGCTAAGTGCCTTATGTAGGTATACCATTTTTGAAACCTTTTCTCTTTTTTTTTTTGTTTTTTTTTGAGACAGAGTCTTGCTCTGCCACCAGGCTGGAGTGTGGTGGTGTGATCTTGGCTCACTGCAACCTCCACCTCGGGGGTTCAAGTGATTCTCCTGCCTCAGCCTCCCGAGTAGCTGGGGTTATGGGCATGCACCACCACACTTGGCTAATTTTTATGTTAGGTGAGATGGGGTTTTACCATGTTGGCCAGGCTGATCTTAAACTCCTGGCCTCAAGTGATCCACCCGCCTCGGCCTCCCAAAGTTCTGGGATTACAGGTGTGAGCCACCGTGCCCAGCCTGTTTTTGAAATCTTTTGTATTGTATTTTTACTGTACCTTTTCTTTTTTGAAGTGCAGAAATACATTGTGTTAGAACTTAGACTCAGCCCTTGTTTATCTCTTTCGGTTTTTTTTTTTTTTTTTTGACGGAGTCTCACTCTGTCTCCCAGGCTGGAGTGCAGTGGCGTGATCTTGGCTCAGCTCAACGTTTGCCTCCAGGATTCAAGCGATTCTCCTGCCTCAGTCTCCTCAGTAGCTGGGACTACAGGCGCACGCCACCATGCCTGGCTAATTTTTGTTACTTTAGTAGAGACGGGATTTCACCATATTGGTCTGGCTGGTCTCAAACTCCATGTTGGGATCACGGGTGTGAGCCACCGTGCCCGGCCTGTGTCAGAACTTCTTACAGTGTTCAGTACTGTGCATGGTATGTAAGTTTGTATTCTGGGAGCAATAGTCTATATGATACAAGCTAGGTGTGTGGTAGGCTATACCATCTAGCTTGGTATTGGGTAAGTACACTCTTATGCCATTGCCACAGTGACAAAATTGCATGACGATACAGTTCTGACGCATATCACTGTCATTAAACAATGTGTGATTAATTAATTGGCTTACTAATGAATGTAATTCAAAGAAGAGAGCTAAGGGAAGAATTAGGAGTCAACTATGATTTAGAATTGCATATCATTAAATTGTGAGTTCTCCGACGTTGATGGCAATTCAAAAGCCCCCCCCATTGGTGAGAAAGGGGACGAGGTCAGCGGATCACCTGAGGTCAGGAGTTGGAGACCAACCATGGTCAACATGGTGAAACCCCGTCTCTACTAAAAATACAAGAAATAATCCAGACGTGATGGCGGGCGCCTGTAATCCCAGCTACGCTGGAGGTGGGGGTTGCAGTGAGCCGAGATCGCAACATTGCAATCCAGCCTGGGCAACAAGAGCTAAGCTGCAGGAAACATGCAGATAAAAATAGTATTTACTCATTTACTTACGTCATCAGCACTCAGAGGTAACCACCATCAACATTTTTATGTTTTGTTCTAGTCCTCTGTCATATAGCTACAGGTATATATATATATGTGTGTGTGTGTGTGTGTGTGTGTGTATTTTACTAAGATGTAATTATTACGGTGTTTGAACCTCTACGTGGTAGATGTTTTCCAGTCACTAAGTATTCCACCACGTTTTTGTTTAATGACTGTCAAGTATCTTTTGTCACAGATTTATAAAAGATTTCGTTTTCTGTTCCAAGTAAACATGGGAGTACTTGAATATCCTCAGTTGCTTAATGAATACAGATAGAGGGACGTACCTTCTCATTGCTTGATAATTCTTATTGAGAATTTTCAAATGAACCTACAAAACATGTACTGGTTTACTTAGTTAAAACAATGGAAATACCAGTTTCTTTTCCTTCACCTCATTGTATGATCACTATTACATAAGCAGATTTGACAGAAAAAAAAGATGTTAAAAAAAAAAAAGATGTACTTTTCTTTGGGAATTTGGTAAAGTGTGCAATCTGGTATGTATCATTTTTGAAAATACTATATATAGCATCTTAAGAAAACTTTTGAACAAATAATATATACGTACATAGAACAAGCCATTCCTGTTTAAGCCCCACTCTTGGGATAGCAACTGCCATGTTTGCTCTCTACACTTACTGTTCTCCTGAATGATTTCAAAGTTTGCTGACATGACACTTCAGCAAACATGATACACACTGAAGTTAGGAGCTTCTGTGTGTGGCTGCATCTCCTGAGAATAAAGGAAATATATGCCACCAAAATATTCTCAAAACAATAATATCAATTCAGTAATTTAAAAATTCATAGTAAAATTATCTAGATAAAAATGTCTCTTTTCCCTAGTCTAAAATCACACTGCCCATCTCCCACCTCCCATTTTTTTGAGACAATGAGGTAGCTCAATCTTGACTCAATGCAGCCGCCACCTCTAGGGTTCAAGCAATTCTCCTGCCTCAGCCTCCCTAGTAGCTGGGACTAAGATATGTGCCACCACAGTCAGCTTATCTTTGTATTGTTAGTAGAGATGGAGTTTCACCATGTTGGCCAGGCTGGCACTGCTTTTTTAATCTAGAAAAGGGCCCCTAGTTTTTATTTTTTGAGATGTCCAAACCAGTTGTATTGTGCTTTCTCACAAACTTGAAATTGTCTGATTGTTTCCCCCTTAAACAGATTCTAGAATTCTTGCTGAGAATAATGTGTAGGTGATAATGCGTGTTTAAGTGTGTCACATCAGGAGGCATGCAATGTTAGGTTGTCCTACAACTTTCTAAGTTTGATCCTTTAGTTTAGGTTGTGACCTCCAGGTCTTCATTGTAAAGGTACGTTTACCCCCTATGTAATTATAGTGTAATCTGTTCTCAAATCCTGTACTCCACTCACCAAGTTTTACCTGGTGCTTTTAGCATACATTGACAGTAGACTCATCTGTTAAATTGGTGTAATCCTCACCAATGTGTGATAGATTTTAAATAATGAGTCTTAACATCTTTTTTTTTTTTTTTTTTTTTTTAAGACGGAGTCTTGCACCGTCAACCAGTCTGGAGTGCAATGACGTGATCTAGGCTCACTGCAACCTCTACCTCCTGGGTTCAAGCAATTCTCCTGGCTCAGCCTCTAGAGTAGCTGGGATTACAGGCATCCAACACCACACCGAGCTAATTTTCTGTATTTTTAATAGAGATTGGGTTTCACTATGTTGGCCAGTCTGGTCTCGAACTCCTGACCTCGTAATCTTCCAACCTTGGCCTCCCAAAGTGCTGGGATTACAGGCGTGAACGACCTTACCAGGTCCCACACCTTTTAAGTTATTATTATATACTATAATTATAATGTTTATGATCCATTTGTTTGGATTTCCTGCCATTTTTAAATTTTGTTACTCTTCCTTTTGAGAATTAAGTTTTATTTCATTTGGGTTTTGACCTTTGCATATACAGTTTTTTTGCATGATCCATTTGTATTTATATTAGTATTTAGAGTGAGGTTAGTTCCAATTTTTGAATAAGATGGCTACCTAGTAGTACCATGTATTGAATTACTCATTTCCCCCCCATGACTTACAAGGTCTTAGGTATTCTTAGTTCTAATAAACATAGCAGTTAGCATAATGTTATCTAAAAGTAGCCAACTTTGTTTCTTCATAGGCTGAAAATGTCTTAGTAATATCACCAGGTACTACTGTTTTCTCAGAGATTTCTCACAGTATATACCTTGAGATACTGTTTTTGATTAAATGAGCCAATGATTCTTGGCAGTGCAGCAAATTAAAATGCACATATTTTTCCAGGCATTGTTGGCCTCTGAAGAGACCAGACCAAGGGGAAATAGTTGAAAGCAGTAAAGATCCATAGGAAGCAGGGTACAAAAATGGTGACAAGAGACAGAAAGTAATGTGGGATAGGGTAGCTGGACCTAAATAGGCCAAATAAGAGTTGAAGTGTGTTAAACAACTTAGATCAAATGATGATGATACAAGTATGCAGAGGAATTTATAGTATCCAAAGAGTATTCAGAAACTTAAGGAATTGTGAATGACTGAAAACTTTGGAATACAGAATATTTAGTAATCCTTTTAGAAAATTGACAACTTGGCCGGGCGCGGTGGCTCAAGCCTGTAATCCCAGCACTTTGGGAGGCCGAGACGGGCGGATCACGAGGTCAGGAGATCGAGACCATCCTGGCTAACACGGTGAAACTCCGTCTCTACTAAAAAAAAAAAAATACAAAAAACTAGCCGGGCAAAGTGGCGGGTGCCTGTAGTCGCAGCTACTCGGGAGGCTGAGGCAGGAGAATGGCGTAAACCCGGGAGGCAGTGAGCTGAGATCCGGCCACTGCACTCCAGCCTGGGTGACAGAGTGAGACTCCTCTCAAAAAAAAAAAAAAAAGAAAAGAAAAAAAGAATTGACAACTCATTGCTGCCATCTAGTGTCACTTTTGTCTTAGAAATTCTGCAAAGAAGGTAAATTCTACATATAGCATATTTAGTACATGGAATTGGCATTTAATTTGAATTGAATGCAGGGACTAGTTTAGGGTTTTTTTTTTTTTTTTTTGGTTTGTTTTTTAAAGGAGTCTTGCTGTGTTGCCCAGGTTGGTGTGCAGTGGTGCAGTCTCGGCTCACTGCTGCCTCTGCCTCCTGGTTTCAGGCAGTTCTCTCTGCCTCAGCCTCCTGAGTAGTTGGGATTACAGGCGCCTGCCACCACCACGTTTTGTCTTTTTAGTAGAGACAGGGTTTCACCACGTTGGCCAGGCTGGTTTTGAATTCCTGACCTCATGATCTGCCTGCCTTGGCCTCCCAGAGTGCTGGGATTACAGGCGTGAGCCACTGCACCTGGCCTACTTTAGGTTTTAAGATATAGTAATAAAGCAAATTGTAAGGCAGGGTTCTGAATTTCCTAATCTGAGGTAATATATATTTTCTTTTGTCTCTAATATGAGATAATATCTGATAAGTGAAAGTGACAGCATCTTTAATTTTTTTCCCTGTACCAATGGATAATGGGTTTTAAGCATAATGTGATTAACCTGTGTGGAGAGGTGGCCAGGGCTTGCTGAAATAAATGCCCAGTAGAAACATCTTGTACTTTAACTTTTGTACTTTTGCACTAAATAAGCGTACTTTAACTTTTGTACTTTTGCACTAAATAAGCCAAGATATACTGAAAACAGTTGGATAGAGTGGCGCTGATCTCCTATGCCCCAAACTCTATCAAAGCTGGCATACAGTGCCCAGATAAAAAAGCAAGGTAGCTGAAGGCTTGACTCTGTATTTAAATTCGTTTTGGCTCCGCTCTCAGTGGATACCAGGGCTGTCATAACCTGTTTGTGGACCACTTGAACCTTATTTAATGTAAAAAATCTTCAGGTAATGCAAACTGCCGTACCTTTTCCAAGTAGAATTGAATTACTTGAGATTTAAAGTCAATGTAATGGAAATGGAGTATTTTTAATAAATATTTTTTTCAAATTTTTTGCTAGATTGACAATCCAAGATTGGTTTGCCTCCATTAAAAGGGTGAAGAGGCATGATAGCACCTCACTGTTAGAATGAACAGTTGGAAATAAAATTGACTTTGGCTTATATCCCAACCTAGATAGAGTTTTTACTCATTTTTTGCTTTTAAGCTGTGGCTGGGATGGTGAGAGTGTGAGTAGAGACAAATTTCTGTATTCAGGAAATTCTTGTCCTTACCACTACTATTAAAATCTCAGATTGCTTATATATATGTGTGTGTGTGTGTATATATATATATTTTTGAGACGGAGTCTTCGCTCTGTCGCCCAGGCTGGAGTGCAGTGACCAGATCAGGATCTCAGCTCACTGCAAGCTCCGCCTCCCGGGTTTATGCCATTCTCCTGCCTCAGCCTCCCGAGTAGCTGGGACTACAGGCGCCCGCTACCTTGCTCGGCTAGTTTTTTGTATTTTTTTTAGTAGAGACGGGGTTTCACCGTGTAGGCCAGGATGGTCTCGATCTCCTGACCTCGTGATCCGCCCGTCTCAGCCTCCCAAAGTGCTGGAATTACAGGCTTGAGCCACTGCGCCCGGCCAGATTGCTTATATTGCTTTAGGATAGAGCATGTGATGAAACAGACAAGCATATCAGACAAAAACACAGGTTTTTGGGCCGTAGAGATAACTTAGTATTCCTGGTTTTGACTTTTCTAAATAAAACAGGTCTTTGGTGATGCTTTGATTAAAAACAGTAATAAGAATGTGTAATGAAAGTATAGTGTATAATACACAAACACATTTGTCCATGTGTATAATAGAAATTTGAGCACTACCACTATTTTTCCTCTTTTTTTAATCCTTTTGCTTTTTCTCTTTGAGACACGGAGTCTCACATGGTTGTCCAGGCTGGAGTGCAGTGGCATGATCTCGGCTCGCTGCAACCTCCACCTCCCGGGTTCAAGGGATTTTTCCTGTTTCAGCCTCCCAAGTAGCTGGGATCACAGGCACCCACCACCACACTCAACTAGTTTTTAGTTGAGACTGGGTTACACCATGTTGCCCAGGCTGGTCTCAAACTCCTGGCCTCAGGTGATTTGCTCACCTCAGCCTCCCAAAGTGCTGGGATTACAGGTGTGAGCCACCGTGGCTGGCCTAATTTAGGTTTCTAAAGTCTATCCTTTTCATGACAGAGCTCTTGTGTATTATTCAGTGTTGAGTTTAAGAAAGAAATAGCACTTAAGGTTCTCATTTGTTGAGGAAGTGTTTTTGTTTTTTTTTTTTTTTTTTTTGAGAGGGACTCTCGCTCTGTCACCCAGACTGGAGTGCAGTGGCGCTGTCTCTGCTGACTGCACCACCGCCTTCTGGGTTTAAGCAATTTTCCTGCCTCAGCCTCCCGAGCAGCTGGGACTACAGGTGTGTGCCACTATGCCCTGCTAATTTTCATATTTTTAGTAGAGACAGGGTTTCACCATGTTAGCCAGGATAGTGTCGTTCTGACCTCATGATCCGTCCCCCTCGGCCTCCCAAAGTGCCTGGCTGGAATGTGACTAGACTTCACTTTTGAAGTATTTAACCTTCTGATTTACAAATAATGGAAGCTGGAATATTTGAACTGTATGTTTGTTTGTTTTTGAGACAGAGTCTCCCTCTGTTGCCTAGGCTGGAGTGCACTAGCGCGATCTTGGCTCACTGCAACCTCTGCCTCCCGTGTTCAAGCAGTTCTCCTGTCTCAGCCTCCCAAGTAGCTGGGACTACAGGTGTAGGCCACGACGTATAGCTGAATTTTGTATTTTTAGTTTCACCATGTTGGCCAGAGTGACCTTGAACTCCTGACCTCACATGAACTGCCTGTATCCCAAAGTGCTGGGATTACTGGTGTGAGCCACCTCACCCGGCTTGGAATATGTGAACTGTAAATTCATGAATTGGACATGCTAGTCTCCATCAAGATTTCAGGTTTTTTGAGACGAAGTTTCCCTCTGTCGCCCAGGCTGGAGTACAGTGGTGCAATCTTGACTCAATGGTACCTCCACCTCCTGGGTTCAAGTGGTTTTCCTGCTTCAGCCTCCTGAGTAGCTTGGACTACAGGCATGTGCCACCACGCCTGGCTAATTTTTGTATTTTTAGTAGAGTCAGGGTTTCACCATGTTGGCCGGGATGGTCTTGATCTCTTGACCTCATGAGCCGCACGCCTTGCCCTCCCGAAGTGCTGGGATTACAGGCCTGAACCACTGAACCCAGGCCCAGATTTCTTTTTTTCTTTTTTCTTTTTCGAGACGGAGTCTCGCTCTGTCGCCCAGGCTGGAGTGCAGTGGCGCAATCCCGGCTCACTGCAAGCTCCGCCTCCCGGGTTCACGCCATTCTCCTGCCTCAGCCTCCTGAGTAGCTGGATCTACAGGCGCCCGCCACCACGCCCGGCTAATTTTTTTGTATTTTTAGTAGAGATGGGGTTTCATGGTGTTAGCCAGGATGGTCTCGATCTCCTGACCTCGTGATCCGCCCGCCTCGGCCTCCCAAAGTGCTGGGATTACAGGCGTGAGCCACCGCGCCCGGCCCCAGATTTCTTAATGTTAAATCTAGTTCATGTAAATTAATGTCACTTTATTATTTAACAGCATTATTCGACTGTTACACACGAGTAGATGGTGATAGAGAAGGATCCCTGGGTTAGCTTGCATTATAAAAAAAAAATTTTAGACCCCTTCAACTAGAAGAAGGGGGGAATAAGATAATAACGGGCATTGACCTCAAAATATTTCAGTATATACAGGTACATTCTACTATGTTGTACTACTATAAAAGGATGCTGGCAACCTGTTACATGAAAGAACTGAGGGACTGTTCTTAGGATTTCTAACAGCAGTCTGCATAACATGTGGTGCTCGAGAAACCACACCATACCACCTAGAGAGAAATGGTATTGTTTAAGCATTAATGACAACACAAAAAGGTATTGCCACTTATAGGACAATGTAGTCTTGCCAAAATATTGCAGATGAGGCTGAATAAGCCTTCGGTCCCAGCTGCCACTTTCAGGAATTAAGAATATGTGGAATTGTACCAAGAGTATCAATTCTGGAAAATACAGACTGGGAAACAACAGGTCAATACCCTGGATTCTTTTTTTTTTTTTTTTTTTTTTTTTGGGGTTCCGCCTTTTGCCCCCGGCTGGGGGGGGGGGGCCGGGTCTCAGCTCACTGCAAGCTCCGCCTCCCGGGTTCATGCCATTCTCCGGCCTCAGCCTCCCGAGTAGCTGGGACTACAGGCGCCCGCCATCTCGCCCGGCTATTTTTTGTATTTCTTAGTAGAGACGGGGTTTCACTGTGTTCGCCAGGATGGTCTCGATCTCCTGACCTCGTGATCCGCCCGTCTCGGCCTCCCAAAGTGCTGGGATTACAGGCTTGAGCCACCGCGCCCGGCCTAATACCCTGGATTCTTAAACAGATAAATTTTAACCTAATGCAATAGAAGTGGGACTTATCTACAAAAATGCCTTAAATGCATCACATTTATTTTTTTGGGAAGACAAGAATGTCTACAGTTACACATTTAGGCATTAGAATTATTTTACAAGTAAGAAAGTACTAGTAAAGTCAGAATGATTGTTACCTTTTGGTGAAAGGAAGAGGGATTGGCAGTGGAATTGGCCACGCAGGGTTTGTTTAGTTATGAGGCTTTACAGGGACGCAACTGCTCTTGCACCTTCACACATTTTTATTGAAGTTCCTTGTGCTCACCCACTATTGGAGCAGGTAAAACTTACAAGTTTTAACTGCTTTTCTAAAATTTCTTGCTTTTCAGTAAATACCTGCTGGTTATTTTGGTATTGTATTTCTAAGTCTTTTATTCTCCAAGTTGCTTATTTTTTATTTCTCCCAGTCAGTGAAACCATATATGCTGGCTGTAGGATATTTTTTATTTCTCCCAGTCAGTGAAACCATAAATGCTGTCTGTAGGGTAGTGATTTTGCCATCTTGAGTTTTCTGTTGGGAGTCAGATTCAAAAACTGCTCTGCTCTTGCTGCCCCTTTCCAAGAATCCCAGTTCTTTTCCAGTACTCCTACAGTCAGTGAAACCATATAAGCTGGCTTGCCTTTACTGCCTTGAATTTTGGAATTTTGTTGTAAATGCTGTCTGTAGGATAGTGATTTTGCCATCTTGAGTCTTCTGTTGGGGGTCAGATTCAAAAACAGCTCTGCTCTTGCTGCCCCTTTCCAAGAATCCCAGTTCTTTTCCAGTAGTTTCTTTGTGTTTCAGTATTGGCTGTCCTCCCTGTATGGAAATTTCACCTGTATGGTACCTTAAAATTTTGAGGTGGGATGAAGCGTGACTGGACATCATTTGGTTATTTCTAAAACTTCGGGAAATCTACCTCTTCCATAAAATTGGACATAGCGCTACCACTAAAATTTAAGGAAGCTCTCAGGACAGTCTTTGTTATTATTTGTCGCCTGGATTTTCCCAGAGTGTGGTACTCAGCACGTGGTTAGTAAATATTTGACCCCCAAAACAAATGAGCTTGTAGTGACTGTTCATTCCTTAGGAGGATATGTTACTAAGAGTGGAATTAATTGGTATTTGTGAGTACATCTGTCTTTACTGTTGCCTCCATCTTGAATTTAAATCCTCATAGTAAGTATGGGTATTAATTTTAAGCAACCTTTGAAAGTTGGGATTATTATATTTTTAAAAATAAGTAGTTCATCATTTTTGTAGCAGATTTAATAACCAGACCATAAACAAAATGAGAAATCATATCCTTAAACTCAGAGATAACAACCATTGCTAGAATCCTTTTACTTGTATGCCTGGATGCTTTTCTACCAAGCTTTTCCTGTGTGGATCTTTGAGAGAATTAAGCCCTGATACACGTGAAAAATGCCGTGGGGTATGAATTCCATACATCTTGATTAGTTCTAGGTATGTACTCAGATTTGTGAAAATTGAGAAAATGGTCATTTAGATCCATTTTTGTCTGTGGTGCCAGAGGGTACCCCTTTCAGTCACATCAATATTTTTTTGCAAATGTCCATTTGGAACATTGGACTGTGGTGTGATGAGTTTTTTCCCTTATGTTCAGTATTCTGTGGTGGCTTATGGAGTCCCTCACCCCTGGTAATTTCTTCTCATTAAAACTATGGAGATTATATTTCCTGTTGGTATACATATTGTTTGTGAAAAATAGTTGCTTAAAACCAGATTGTTTCTCCACTTGTAGTAATAGCAAATATTGTAAACCAGCAGTAGTATCTGAAACCAGTTAGGCCTTAATGCAGATTTTTGTTTTAATTCCTCTTTTTAGTGTCCTCAGACTTTCTGGCATACTTAAGAGCTGAAAGATTGTTGATGAATTTCAGTGGCTACTGTTTGTTAATTTTTATTGCTTAGTCTTAAAATATTAAGAACTTTTTGTAAAGATATACTTTAGAAAGTAACATAAAGACAGACGAATTTCAGAAAGATTTGGAAGGAAGTGAAGTTTCGTTGGAGCTTTTAAATGAGTACTGCCTGTTAAATGACTGTATTAAGCATCAGAATGGTAGGAGTCATATATAAATGAAATGGTGTTATACTACCTGTTTTTATGTACATGTATGTATACATTAGACATTTTTACATCATCCATAAGAACTAGTTTGTCTGATTCACTTGAGGATTGGAAGGATAACAAAGACTGGAATATTTTGAGATTCATCGGAACCTTTCAAAGGGATGAAGGGGAAATCTTAAGAATGTTTTTAAGTCTTGTTCAAGATAGGGGGTTGGAGTGGGAAGAGGCAGGAAACAATGCTGAACGAATGAAATAAAACATTTTCACTTATACAGGACCTGAGATGGTATTGTGAATCTTCATATTGTTATGATAGTATTGAGCCTCCATCACATATGTAAAGACAGATGATTTTTGGTTTTAAATAATTTGTGGAAAGTTGTGTATTTTTCTTTAGTTCCCCGATCCTTAATTTGATTCATGCCATGTTCCACTGGCTAGTTTTATCATCATCACCATCCGATATTATTAAATGTCCTATATTTTAGGTTATATAAAAAGTAGCCTTGGAGTCATTGCAGTCTGTAAAAAAATGGTATTGATACTTACGTATCTAAAGCATCCTGCAATTAATTGAAGTATCTGGAAATAGGCGTTTCCAGTATAAATGAATTGATTCTGTTTATTGCCTTTTGAAGAAAATTATACTTAATGGGTAAGTGTAAGCTATCCATATTAATCTAGCTAATGAATGGCTTGGGACAGAAGTTGACATTTGCTATGCTGTGTGTATATATACAGAACCGGTAAAACTCAATAAAAGCAGCGTGAATCAAGATTATTGATGGCAGGGTATAGTTAGCATGACCTGTAATGTGAAAAACAGCAGAAACTGGTGTCAGAGAATTCAGGCAGTTCTAATTTGCTTGAGTTATTAGAGGAGGGCCACTTGGAATTATGTCCAAGGAAATTATATTGCCAATGACCTGCCAGGGAAAATTTTTTTTTTCCTGATAATTTAGAGTTTAGTGCCGCTGAAATAGAAGGAAGAGGAAGAAGTTGAATTTCTAGAACATATTCAGAGGCTGGAGTCTCTGAATTTATTAGTAAATACATAATGCTGTGAGTCCCTTTAAGTTGCCTGATACTCTGGGCAGTTAACAGTGATTCAGAGTGAGAGTGGAGAATGTTTTATCAAGGCATATTGTTTTTAGCATCTGTTCACCTGAATACTTTTTTTTGCTTTACAGTTTTCAGCTTTGTGAGAAACCTTATCATCAAACACAATGGCCAGCAACGTTACCAACAAGACAGATCCTCGCTCCATGAACTCCCGTGTGTTCATTGGGAATCTCAACACTCTTGTGGTCAAGAAATCTGATGTGGAGGCAATCTTTTCGAAGTATGGCAAAATTGTGGGCTGCTCTGTTCATAAGGGCTTTGCCTTTGTTCAATATGTTAATGAGAGAAATGCCCGGGCTGCTGTAGCAGGAGAGGATGGCAGAATGATTGCTGGCCAGGTTTTAGGTAAGGTCTCCATTAAGTTAATTTTTTTCATTGATGATCAGGCCGGAGTTTTTCGATTCATGTTTTTTTGTTTTTGTTTTTGTTGTTTTTTATGTCTGTAAAACTGACAGCCTGAGATATTCTGGATATTGTGCCTATTCAGTCTAATAAAAATACATTAGGCTTATAGTTATAATTGGCTAAGTAAAGGATATTCTTCATTGTACCATTTTGTGTAGTAGAGACAGGACAACTCTCATTTGGCAATTGTGAGTAGGGCGACCTGGGAATGACACTTCACAGTGTTAAAATGTTGCCTAAATGGTTATATCCTCCCCACAGCAGACTGGTGGAGCCCTCTAGTGTTGTTGACTGCTTGTCTCCTCATTGGGGTTTCGCTCCATTGTTGGGCCAGTTGCAGTTTGGCTCAGTCTTAGATTTTCTTGTCTTTTCAAATGTAATGACACCTCAGGGTACTACTTATGATTTGGTTTATTCAAGCCAGAATGCAGCGTCCACATGTTTATTTGATTAGTTGTACTAGATGTCTGTTTTAACTTCCCATTTTATGTGTACTTTGTGCCTCAGTTTCAAAATAATCATACCTGTGTTTTTACAAAATTAAGATGATTATTTTCAATTTTATATTTGTGGTTTTATTCTTTGTATACATTCTACTATGTCTGTTGACTCATAGCATGATAGGTTAGAGTTACATGAAACAATTCTCTGATAATGTTATGTAACCAACCAGATACACAATTTGGGTCTATTTCATTGTTTTTACATCTTACTGGATTGCATTTTCAGAAATTCTATCTTTAGTTTTAAAACACTATATGGTTTCAAAGTCAGAATTGTAAATGAGGTTAACATACCAAAACCTGAAGGTTATTCATGTAATGGTGTTCAGCAAATAGACAGTATATTCAATTTTTTTTTTTTTTTTTTTTTTTTTGAGACAGTCTAGTTCCGTCGCCTAGGCTTGAGTGCAGTGGTGCAGTCTTGACTCATTGCAACCTCAGCCTCCCAGGTTGAAGCGATTGTCCTGTTTCAGCCTCCCGAGTAGCTGGTACTACAGGAGTGCACCACCACACCTGGCTAATTTTTGTATTTTTCGGTAGATACGAGGTTTAACCATGTTGGCCGGGCTGGTCTTCACCTCTTGACCTCAGGTGATTCTCCCGCCTCTGCCTCCCAAAGTGCTGGGATTACAGGCGTGAGCCCCTGTACCTGGCCTCAGGTGGTTTTCAGTTGTTCATTTGATGAGCTCCTTTTGTATAAAAAGGTAAGATATAAAGGATTAAGTTTAAGATATGCACGTTTGGTGAGGTGCAGTGGCTCATGCCTGTAATCCCAGCATCTTGGGAGGCGTAGTTGGGCTGGTCATGAGGTCAAGAGATGGAGACCATCCTGGCTAACACCGGGAAAAGCCGTCTCTACTAAGAATACAAAAAATTAGCAGGCCGTGGTGGCGGACGCCGGTAATCCAAGCTGTTGAGGCAGGAGAATTGTTTGAACCCAGGAGGCGTAGGTTACAGTGAGCCGTGATTGCACTCCAGCATGGGCAACAGCGCAAGACTCCGTCTAAAAATATATATATATGGAATTTGTATATTTTGGGGCATGTGTGTATTAAAATGAGACTAATTTTAAAGCAGTATATATGAAAATGGAGGTATTGTTGACTGGAGTGCTTTAGCATGACTGGGAAGTTAAAAAATTGAGTTGGCTTTCTGACATGGGGTTTTTAGAACAAGGAGAAGATGAATTCTTGTTTGGAGGGTCATGGGTGGCAGGGTAGGTAGCTGGACTTACGTGTTACAAATTGTATTTGAAAACTAGGGTTTCCCTTTGCTCTTTTATTTTTTTGATATATGTAAAGGTTATTTAAGCAACTTACGAATTATTCAGAAAGCAGTTGTTAACCCCGGATGTTTTACATGCAGTACAGCTAATCCTTACTTATAAGGGAAATCTGAAGTTGCCTTTGAGGATGATTTGAGGGTGTCACACTGCACTATATTGTTTTGTGGATTGGCGTATATTTTAATATATTTGTAATAATTCAGAATGAACTGAACCATTCTTGGAAAGGTAACCATTGATAGTTTTCTCTTGTAATAGTAACTGAGTGAACAGTCAGTGTCTTGAATGGGGAGAGTTGAGTTAAAGTGGGATCTGAGGGTGGAGAGTACCAAAGACAGACTTAATGTTATGTCTCAGGAACACTTTAGTGGTACAGAACAGAGTACAAATATATAGAAGATGAAGTCTTAGCCTTGTAAAAATTTATGAGCCTTTTTAATATTAAAAGGAGAGATGAAGCTCAGCATGGTAGCTCACACCTGTAATTCCAGCACTTTGGGAGGTCAAGGCAGATCACTTGACCCCAAGAGTTCGTCCCTATGAAAAACAGAAAAATTAGCCAGCCTTGGTGGTGCCTGCTACTTGGATGGGAGGATCACCCAAGCTTTGGAGGTCTAGGCTGTATTGAGCCATTATTGCATCACTGCACTCCAGCTTGTATGACAGTGAGACCCTCTCTTAAATAAAATAAAAAAAAAGGAAAGATGAGTTGTTTTGTTTCATATTTTCTAATTTTTATGTCTGTGATTTTCGAAACTTTGTATTACCTGGGCATGGTGGTGCCCGCTTGTAGTCATAGTTACTCTTGAGGCTGAGGCAGGAGAATCCCTTGAACCGGGCAGTGGAGGTTTCCGTGAGCCTAGATGGCACCATTGCACTCCAGCCTGGGTGACAAAGCGAAACTATGTCTCAAAAATAAAAAAACTAACTTTGTAGTTTGTTTTACCTGGATACAAAGTTGTCACTAAAATTTTTCCTTTTGTTTTTCAGATATTAACCTGGCTGCAGAGCCAAAAGTGAACCGAGGAAAAGCAGGTGTGAAACGATCTGCAGCGGAGATGTACGGGTCAGTAACAGAACACCCTTCTCCGTCCCCTCTACTCAGGTCCGGAAACTTTATTATTTATAACTGCATTGTGTCCATCAGTGGGCATCTTCTCTATCTGTTTTCTGGATGTGGGGAGGGTTAAGTGTACTGTGTTTTATCTGTGTATAAATAAGGTTTTATTATTTTTGTGTTAATATGTCTCTCTTTTGCCCTAGAGAAAATTACTAGAGAATTAAAAATCCCTGAGCTTTTTGCTATTGATATTTAGGAGTAGTTTGATATTTATAGCATAGCCTGAAATACTTCTACAGGATCGTTGAGCTTCTAAGACACCAGAGAGTAAGAGAGGGAAGAAGTGTGGTATAAGAATGTTTAGTTTACCGTTCTGTTTTTCAGTGTTCAGTTTAACTATGTCGTATGTGGAAATCTTAGTGAATTTTAACCTGAATTACCAATTTGACCACTACATTTCCAGTGGTCTAAGGTGATTGGAATTGAGTGATTTATTGTATGAATGATTGGGGATCATTCAGTGCTAATCTTGTTGATCTGTCTGTTGTGGTTTATTTGGCATGGTTCTCCCCTCACCTGATGTTGTGAATTAGTAGCAACGTTTCCAAAATAACCCTTTTCGGTATTTATTTTTCAGCTCCTCTTTTGACTTGGACTATGACTTTCAACGGGACTATTATGATAGGTATGTTAAAAGTGTTTTGTCTTTCTGCTAAACAGCTATTAATGAGAACCATTTTGTTTTTCTAGTTTGTGGTGATGAACATCAAAGATGTTTCCAAACATACTCCCTTTCCTCCAAAAGAAAAAAATAACCTTAAGTAGATTATTAGGTAGGGTGATAATGATTTTAATGCGTTATTTCATAATGCCTGTTTCTACTAAAAATACAAAAGAATTCGCTGAGTGTGGTGACTAGGGACTGGGTTATGGGTGGCTTTGGGTAATAGATTTAGAACTGATGATAGCAAATACTAAACAGGAAATAGAATGATGTGCTTAAGAGTGTTACCACATTGACAATCTGGTATCAGTCTCAGTTAACATGAAGTAAATGTTAGACTTATTTGGCTTGTTGTGTTTAAACTCATGCAGTATATGTAAGTATATGGAGCAAACTATTATATGCAATACACTTTAAAAATGCAATATATAAAGCGCATTACTTTATATGAAGCATAGTACTACTATTTGTCTTAGAATACCAGTATTCCAATCATTAGTATTTTAATGTTATTGCTGTATATAACAATTCTGTCTCTGATTTTGGAGTAAAAATTACTGATTGACAAATGCTTAACGTTTGAACTGAGTTAATCAGTCATACATGGGAGTTGTGTAAAGGAATCAAGTCAGCTGTTAAATACCATAGAGTATACACTGAAAATGTCAGACATGAAAGTATACACTTTCTGTTTGAGAAATAACGTCATAGAATATGGCAGGTAGTCATTAAAAGGCCAGAAGAGTAAGGCCTGAAAAAGAATTTAAATCCAGATTGTAAAGGGCCTTGAATGCCCTATTAAGATGGTGCGGTTGAGCATACTTAATGCATCATCAAAATGTTTTTTTTTTTTTATTTGACATTAGCGGTTTCCTCAGGTGGTGGTGGTGGTTGTTGTTGTTGTTGTTGTTTTAAGATGGACTCTTGCTCTTGTCACCCAGGCTGGAGTGAAGTGGCGTGATTTTGGCTCACTGCAACGTCCGCCTCCTCGGTTCAAGCTATTCTCCTGCCTCAGCCTGCCAAGTAGCTGGGATTACAAGCATGCACCACCATTCCCAGCTAATTTTTGTATTTTTAGTAGAGACTGGGTTTTACCATGTTGACCAGGCTGGTCTCGATCTACTGAACTCAGGTGATTAACTCACCGTGGCCTCCCAAAGTGCTGGGATTACAAGTGTGAGCCACTGTGCCCGGCCATTTCCTCAGATTTTTACAGTTATGTGTGAACATTTTGAAAACTAAGGAGTTTTGTAATTCTTCATTTTTATTTTTGTTGAAATTTTTGAAATTCTTAAAAATTGGCCGGGCACAGTGGCTCACACCTGTAATCCCAGCACTTTGTGAGGCCAAGGTGGGTGGATCACGGCGTCAGGAGTTCAAGACCAGCCTGGCCAATATGGTGGAACCCTGTCTCTACTAAAAAATAAAAAATTAGCTGGGCGTGATAGCGTGCACCTATAGTCCCAGCTACTCGGGAGGATGATGCAGGAGAATCGCTTGATCCCGGGAGATGGAGGTTTCAGTGAGCTGAGATCGCGCCACTGCACTCCAGCCTAGGTGACAGAGTGAGACTCGGTCTCAAAAAATAAAATAAGAATCAATGCAGAACTTCCAGTTGAAAATAAATCAGGACTTTCTTTACTAATGAACTAAACCCATTTATTCCTGAGATTGCAGTTTTTTGAATTTTTGCAATCAGACCTTGATAATGCAGACCTAACGCAGTAGGGTATAAATAACTCCAACAAGCTTAGCATTCCAGTAATGGAACACTAGGCATAAATGGGTTATTGGTCAGGTGTCTTGAAGGCACTGATACTCAGTGAGTTTGTCTACAGCATCTGTCCTTTATCCTTCCTGCACATGGTAATTGCTTGACCACATTTAAAACATACTCATGCCAACTTCTCCTGTAGGGATTCTTAAATAACTGGTCTTTTGCAGACTTTCTTAAGTACTAGAATATTTTTCAGTGCTTTCTGTGCATTCTTTTGTCCAGTCAGAGTTGAGAATCATTGTTGCAAAGAGTACGGAAGTGGTTGTATTTCTATGTATTATTATCCTATTTCTTTGTCATAGTTCAATTCAGACCAATTCAATAAACTCACACTTTGTGGGTATAATTTCAGGGATGTCACGGACTCTCAGTTGATGTTTTAAATTATGAGTGTATCAAGTTTTAGCAGTATACGGTGGCAGTCTTCTCATTAAATAGTTCACGTTAAGAAGTCTTTTCTTGGCAAGGCACATTGTGAATAAGAATGTTTTTGAAAATTTGAGTGGGGACTTTGGAAAACATTAGTTGAGAAAATGAGATACATACTGCAGGGAATCTAAAGAAATCACATGTTTGCAGAAATGTCTTCACATTTCTTAACAATGCCATTGGGTCTTAAATTGGTAACCTCTTCAGTTTTTCAATAGACAAAAATATATTAGGTTGGAGCAAATGTCATTCCGGTTTTGACATTTCTTTGAACGGTAAAAAGCAAAACCGCAATTATTTTTGCCCCAGCTGATGCTAGTAGTTACTGTCTGATATATTGCTGCATATTGTGTGTCAGTGAAAAGTAATGTCTTCTTTTGTTCTATTGAGTTCTATTGAGTGTCAATGAAAAGTAATGTCTTATTTTGTTCTAATGTCAGCTTTTAACGTCTAACTTTTGTTCTAATGTCAGCTAGTAGATAATGATAACTGGTAACTAGTGGAGCAACTAGGTTATAGCTGGCAAAGAGCTGACTTTTATAGTACTGAGATCTTTGTTGGGAAAATGAATTTTAGGAGGTGTCCACATGAAGGGAACTTACTCAAGTTGGATTGGAGAATTGAGTCCGTGTCTTATAGGATAGATGTTAAGGTGAAAGGAGGAGGAGTGTTTGGTTAGTGGGGAGAGGGGCAGATACAGGAGTTATTTGCTGGTTTGGAAAACATTAGGTCAGTTTGGACCTGAGAAATAGGTTGGGTATAACCTGGTGGAATAACAACTTAGAAAAATGGTATTAATATCTTCTCAGAAGTCATTCTGAAGATTCATCTTCATAAGGTTTAGAGGTTTATTCTAAATGGTAACATAGTGATACTGCATTGACTATGTTAAATTGTTTAATAAAAGAAGATGGGAAATTGGCTCAGAGGTGTTTGAAAGCTCTGGGTCTTCCTACTCAAATGGGAGTAAAAATCAGTGTCCAGGAGGTTTTCTTTCTTTCTTTTTTTTTTTTTTTTTTTGAGATGGAGCCGTACTCTGGCACTTAGGCTGGAGTGCAGTGGGTTGATCTCCGCATACTGCAACCTCTGCCTCCTCCTGGGTTCAAGTGATTCTCCTGCTTCAGTCTCCCAGGTAGCTGGGATTACAGGTGTGCACCTCTACACACAACTAATTTTTGTATTTTCAACTGATTTTTGTCTTTTCAGTGGAGACTGTTGCTCCATGTTGGCCAGGCTGGTCTTGACCTCTTGACCTCAGGTGGTCCACCCGCCTGGGCTCAAGAGATCTTCCTGCCTTGGCCACGCAAAGTGCTGAGATGACACGTATGAACCACTGCACCCCACCCTCTTTTAATAGTACTCATTTGAAGGCACTGGTTTTGTTTTGTGAAAAGTGGTGTAATAAAAGTGAATTTGGTTTTTTTTTTTTTTTTTTTTTTTTTTTTTTTT
>NC_037675.1:22466811-22473441 GCF_003255815.1 Theropithecus gelada | reverse complement strand
TATTTTTTTTTTTTTTTTTTTTTTTTTTTTTTTTTTTTTGAGACGCAGTCTCGCTCTGTCGCCCAGGCTGGAGTGCAGTGGCCGGATCTCAGCTCACTGCAAGCTCCGCCTCCCGGGTTCCCGCCATTCTCCTGCCTCAGCCCTCCCGAGTAGCTGGGACTAGAGGCGCCTGCCACCTCGACTGGCTAGGTTTTTGTATTTTTTAGTAGAGACGGAGTTTCACTGTGTTAGCCAGGATGGTCTCGATCTCCTGACCTCGCGATCCGCCCGTCTCGGCCTCCCAAAGTGCTGGGATTACAGGCTTGAGCCACTGCGCCCGGCCTAAAAGTGAATTTTTATCATGATGATGGGAATGCACAAGTATTCAAAGCTATAGTTATTGAGGAGTCTTTTAAAAAGTAAGATTGGGAAGTACTCTAAAAATAGATCTTTTAAGCACGATTGGGAAGTACTTTAAAAATATATCTAAAAATAGATCTGGCATGTACATGAAATTGACGTTCGTCAACAGCTACCCTGGCACTATGCTTTTTTTTTGTTTCTGAAACGGAGTCTCATGCTGTTGCCTGGGCTAGAATGCAGTGGTGCGATCTCGGTTCACTGCAACCTCCGCCTCCCGGGTTCTCGCGATTCTACTGCCTCAGCCTCCCGAGTAGCTGGGATTACAGGTGCACACCATCACACCTGGCTAATTTTTTGTATTATTAGTAGAGATGGGGTTTTACTATGTTGGCCAGACTGGTCTCGAACTCCTGACCTGTCTTCATGATCCACTCACCTTGGCCTCCCAAAGTGCTGGAATTACAGGCGTGAGCCACTGTGCCTGGTCAAACCTGGCACTATTCTTTAAAAAATTCTCATAAAAGGCTTGATATATATGTGTTCCGATTTGTGCCACAAATACTACTGTATTTTCATACTAAAACTAGATAAAAACTAGATATATTTTCTTCAGATGTAGTAAATTGCAGCACCACTTTCCCTTATAATCACCTATGAAATTGTTCTCAAATTAGATAGTGGTGATATTGCAGAACTAATAAAAACCACAGAGCAGCACCCTTTTAAATGTTGAATTTTATGGTATGTGAGTGACATTTCAATTGAAAACAGATGTGACATTTCAGTTGAAAAAGGATACATCACTGACTTATGGACAGTCATTCTTTTTTGTCATATCTCATGGACCCTACACCAGGATACTTGCCAGTTAAAGACATAAATGAAACTCTGGTGCTACCAGCCTCAAAAGGTAACTCCTACGCCTGAGGATGGACACCTTTTAGAATTAAAAGAACTCTCAGTCATTGTGGGACATCTTGCTAGCCTTCATAGAGACTGATTTACTGTCAGCTCTTTTCTTCTCATCTCTTTTTTTTTCTTTTTTTTGAGACAGAGTCTTGCGCTATAGCCCAGGCCGGAGTACAGTGGCTCGATCTTGGCCCACTGCAGCCTCCACCTCCCAGTTTCAAGTGATTCTCCTGCATCAGCCTCCCAATTAGCTGGGGCTACAGGTGCCTGCCACCATGCCTGGCTAATTATTATTATTATTATTATTATTTTTTTTCTATTTTTAGTAGAGACGGGGTTTCACCATGTTGGCCAGACTGGTTTCGAACTCCTGACCTCAGGTGATCTGCCTTGGCCTCCCAAAGTGCTGGGATTACAGATGTGAGCCATTGCACCTGGCGTCTTTCATTCTTATTTGGAGAACTTTGGGCTACATGAAATAGAAAATGCCAATAAATTGGCAGGTTTGATAACAGGCTCTATTATGATAGCGGAGACATGGTGCACACCTGGTGAACAAGAAGCCTGGTTCAAAAAGACTGGTTTAGTTCAATGGTCTTTCTGAGGACTTTTTCAGCTTAACTCATTTTGTATATGGTGCATGACTAGTAATACAGTATATAAGTAACTGGAGTATGAAATTCTTTCATTACGGGTTTTCAGAGTGCTGTTATTATTCCATAGCTAAATATATTAATATGTCAGTGCAGTAGAAATAGACAAATCTTCAAGAACTCACAGGTCAAAGATGACACGTGTAACAAAGATTTGTGAGGGGCCCTAATGCGTTTGGGGAGCAGCCGGCTGTAAAAGCAAAATTGTAAAGAATGTTAGTTTCAAAGGCTTTGTATAATATGTTCTGGGATTGTGTCCTATAGATGATATTTTAGAAACAGCCCTGTGGCTGGAGGAAAAAAGATGTGTTAACATTGTAAATGTTAGGCTGGGCGCGGTGGCTCAAGCCTATAATCCCAGCACTTTGGGAGGCCGAGACGGGCGGATCACGAGGTCAGGAGATCGAGACCATCCTGGCTAACATGGTGAAACCCCGTCTCTACTAAAAAAAAATACAAAAAACTAGCCGGGCGAGGTGGCGGGCGCCTGCAGTCCCAGCTACTCGGGAGGCTGAGGCAGGAGAATGGCGGGAACCCGGGAGGCGGAGCTTGCAGTGAGCTGAGATCCGGCCACGGCACTCCAGCCTGGGTGACAGAGCGAGACTCTGTCTCAAAAAAAAAAAAAAAACATTGTAAATGTTGGAATGGAGAAGAGGAGGTTGGGAGAATTTTTGAAGTAGTAGTGGACACAACAGTAGTATGACATAACATAGAATATGTCTTGATGTGGTTGGTTGGACTAAAGGTATGAAAGTAGATGCTTGTAGGAAAATAATAGTCAAAAGCTGATGTTTTTGAGTAACACCATACCTGAGAGATGGGTTCGTTTATATTTATATTTATGAAAGGAGAGAGTGCCAAAATACGTTATTTGAATTTTGAAATCTGGGGACTTTCTGCATTGAAAGGCGTGTGTTTCAGAGAGTAGGAGACTTCTAGGCTACTTTGAAAAGCTAACAGATGACTCTGTCATTTTAGGTGGAGAGGGCACCCTGGGCTTGGAAGTTTTGGATTTGCTCATAGCTACACTATTAGTTATATCTTTGTTTTGGGAACCTGTGTGTCATACATATAGGTGCCAGAAGGATTTTAGATGGTGACATAGATTAGTATACACTTTTGGCATAAATCAGTTATTAGACTTTTTTGTTTTTTGAGACATGATCTGGCTCTGTTGCCCAGGCTCAAGTGCAGTGGCACATCACAGCTCACTGCAACCTCTGCCTCCCGGGTTCAAACAATTCTCCTACCTCAGCGTCCTGAGTAGCTGGGACTACAGGCACATGCCGCCATGGCTGGCTAATTTTTGTATTTTTAGTAGAGATTAGGTTTCGCTGTGTTGCCCAGGCTGATCTTGAACTCCTGAGCTCAAACCGATGTGTCCACCTTGGCCTCCAAAAAGTGCTAGGATTATAGGCGTGAGCCCTGGCATCTGGCTGGACTTAAATTTTGATAAAATGTTTATTTCTTAGTATTCCTTTTAGATTAGTTTCTTATTGTGTCCTGGACTTGTTGAGTAGGTGGGAGATACTTCTTTGTAGGAGAGGCATTTGGGTCTGAATCAGTCTGCTGTATGACTGAGTTGAGTGGTGGTCTGATTAAATTTTTACCCAATACTGGTGTTTACAAATCTTCTTGAGGGCATTCTTCAGGTAGATTTTGTTAGCCTCCTTGGTGTTGCTTTTCTTTTTGAGATGGAGTCTCACCCTGTTGCCCAGACTGGAGTGCAGTGGCGCGATCTCAGCTCACTGCAACCTCTGCCTCCTGGGTTCAAGCAATTCTCCTGCCTCAGCTTCCTGAGTAGCTGGGATGACAGGCACACACCACCACTCCCAGCTCTTTAGTAGAGACGGGGTGTTTGGTTGGCCGGGCTGGTCTGGAACACCTGACCTAGAGACCCATCATGCCATCATGCCCAGCTGGTGTTGCTTTTTCTTCCTTAATTAGCGTTACTGAGATTTAATTCATATACCAGAAGATTCATCCATTTAAAGTATACAGTTCACTTTAGTAAATTCAGAGTTGTGCAGTTAGGAACATGATCTAATTTTAGAACATTCTATCACACTACAAATTATTTCTGTACGGATTTGCCTATTTGGGGCATTCATATAAGTGGAATTGTACAATATGTCTTGTGACTGGCTTTGTCCTCTTAGAATATTTTCATGGTTCATCCATGTTGTACCATGTATCAGTACTTCCTTTCCTTTTATGGTTACTCCATTTTGTTATTCTTTAGTCAGTTGATGGACATTTGAGTTTTTTGGTACATCTTTGAAAATGCCGCTGTGGCCAGGCATAGTGGCTCCCACCTGTAATCCCAGCACTTTGGGAGGCCCGGGACAGGACACATCACGAGGTCAGGAGGTCGAGACCATCCTGGCTAACACGGTGAAACTCCCTCTCTACTAAAAACACAAAAAATTAGCCAGGCCTTGTGGCAGGTGCCTGTAGTCCCAGCTACTGGTGAGGCTGAGGCAGGAGAATGGCATGAACCTGGGAGGCGGAGCTTGCAGTGAGCTGAGATTATGCCACTGCACTCCAGCCTAGGCGATAGAGCGAGACTCCGTCTCCCAAAAAAAAAAAAAAAAAAAATCTGCTATGGAGATTGGTATGCAAATTTTTGTATGGTCATGTGTTTTCATTTCTTTTAAGTATGTATACCTAGGAGAAGTGCTGGGTTGTATGATGATTATATGGTCAGCCTGACCAACAGCCAAACTGTTTACCAAAAGTGGCTGTACGCTTTTATATTCTCATCAGTCATGTGGAAGGTTCCAGTTCTTCTGCTTACATTCATACCTGTCTCTTGCTTTTATCCATTCTAGAGTGTAGTGGTATCTCAGTCAGAATTTAATTGCATTTTCTTCAAAAATATTGAATGTCTTTTCATGTGCTTTCCAGCTCCCCCCCTTGTTTTTTTGAAACCGAGTCTCCCTCTGTCACCCAAGCTGGAGTGCAGTGGCGCCATCTCAAGCTCTGTCTTCTGAGTTCACACCATTCTCCTGCCGCAGCCTCCTGAATAGCTGAGACTACAGGCACACGCCACCACGCCTGGCTAATTTTTTTGTATTTTTAAGTAGAGACGCGGTTTCTTTTTTTTTTTTTTTTTGAGGCCGAGTCTCGCTCTGTCACCCAGGCTGGAGTGCAGTGGCCGGATCTCAGCTCACTGCAAGCTCCGCCTCCCGGGTTCCCGCCATTCTCCTGCCTCAGCCTCCCGAGTAGCTGGGACTGCAGGCGCCCGCCACCTCGCCCGGCTAGTTTTTTGTATTTTTTAGTAGAGACGGGGTTTCATTGTGTTAGCCAGGATGGTCTCGATCTCCTGACCTCGTGATCCGCCCGTCTCGGCCTCCCAAAGTGCTGGGATTACAAGCTTGAGCCACCGCGCCCGGCCCGAGACGCGGTTTCACCATGTTTGCCAGGATGGTCTCAATCTCCTGACCTCGTGATCTGCCTGCCTTGGCCTCCCAAAGTGCTCGGATTACAGGTGTGAGCCACTGCCCCTGGCCCAGCCATTTGTTTACTCTTCCACAAATGTATTCAGATGCTTTGCCGATTTTTGTATAGGATTTGTTATATATTCTGGAAACAAGACTCTGAATACAACATCTGACACTGCCCCCTTTACCTCCCAGTTTCAAAGGATCATGCTGAGTTCCTGGAATACAGGTGCAGCACCACGCTTTTTTTTTGTATTTTTAGTAGAGACGGGGTTTCACCATGTTGCCCAGGCTGGTCTCAAACTCCTGGTATTAGTCACTGGGCCTGGCCAACAGCTGATTTAAAAAAAAAAAAAAAAAAACCTTGAAAATATATTCAATTTTTTTTGTAAAGTATGATATTCAACTTTTTTCTGATTTTCATTGGGAAATCCTCTCCCTTGGTCCTTATCAAGCTAGAAAATCAAAACAGCAATCCTCTGGCTTTTCAGCTATTACATAGATAGGGTTTGGTTTGTTACACATTGTTGTGTGATTTATGGACTATTATTTCCTAGAAGCAGTTGGGAACTTCATTTATTTACTCAACAATTATTTGTTATGATCCTGCTGTGAGGCATTGTATATAGCAGGAATACTATAATAAGAAATAGAGGCCGGGAGCGAAAGCGGTGGCTTACGTCTGTAATCCTAGCACTTTGAGAGGTCGAGGCAGGTGGATCACCTGAGGGTCAGGAGTTCGAGACCAGCCTCGCTAACATGGTGAAACCGCATTTCTACCAAAAATACAAAAAATTAGCTGGGCGTGGTGGCATAAGGCATAATGTCTTTAGCTTTCACTTTGAATGAGATGGGAAGCTATTAGACGCTTTGTGAAGAGAATGGGAGGGTCTTACTCATATTTTAACAAGATCACTCTTACTGAGAAAGATAATGGGTGGCTGTTAGATTTATCCACCAGAGAAGCAGTGATTTTTGGTGGGACCACAGAAGCGGCAATGGGAGTGTTGAAAAGCAGATGGGGCCGGGCGCGGTGGCTCAAGCCTGTAATCCCAGCACTTTGGGAGGCCGAGACGGGCGGATCACGAGGTCAGGAGATCGAGACCATCCTGGCTGACACGGTGAAACCCCGTCTCTACTAAAAAATACGAAAACTTAGCCGGGCGAGGTGGCGGGCGCCTGTAGTCCCAGCTACTCGGGAGGCTGAGGCAGGAGAATGGCGTAAACCCAGGAGGTGGAGCTTGCAGTGAGCTGAGATCCGGCCACTGCACTCCAGCCTGGGC
>NC_037675.1:22415102-22466501 GCF_003255815.1 Theropithecus gelada | reverse complement strand
GGCCGGGCGCGGTGGCTCAAGCCTGTAATCCCAGCACTTTGGGAGGCCGAGACGGGCGGATCACAAGGTCAGGAGATCGAGACCATCCTGGCTAACACGGTGAAACCCCGTCTCTACTAAAAAATACAAAAAACTAGCCGGGCATGGTGGCGGGCGCCTGTAGTCCCAGTTACTCGGGAGGCTGAGGCAGGAGAATGGCGTAAACCCGGAAGGCAGAGCTTCCTGTGAGCTGAGATCCGGCCACTGCACTCCAGCCTGGGCAACAAGAGCGAGACTCCGTCTCAAAAAAAAAAAAAGAAAAGAAAAGAAAAAAGAAAAGCAGATGGATTTTGAAGGTGATGCTGAGAAATTTGCTGGTGTTGTGAGGCCTGAGAGAGGAATCAGAGTGGTAGCCAGTGTTTTTGTCTGGACAACTGGAATTATGGAATTTACAGTGATAGTGATTGGGAGGAGCTAAGGTGAGGAGCAAATATCATAGATCAGTTGTGGACATGTTAAAGTTGATCCATTTGGAGAGAGATTAAGCAGTTGCTTATATGGTTCTAAGGGAGTCATCTGCTTAGAGTTTATAAAAGCACAATACTGGATGAGTGGAAACAGAAAAGAGATTCTGGGGGTACTGTGACCTTTAAAGAATGTGGTGATAAGGAAAAAATGAGCAAAGGAGATTGAAAATGCCAAAATGAAACATAGGACAAAACATAGAAGCATGAAGTATCTTGGAAGCTGTATGAACATATGTCAAAAGAGTAGAAAGGCAAACGAGCTCTGTCACATGTCATTAATAGTTCAAGTAGTGGGAGAATTTAGAAAATGTCTTTCTGAATTAGCAGTGTCATTGGTGACCTTTGACAAAGGTAGGTACTGGTAAAGGCAAAAATCTCACACAGGTATTTCAGGTGAATGGAAAGGTAGAAATTGGAGTCAGCATAGAAAACATACAATAAAAATCACCCTTTTGGTGTATAATTCCTGCATCAGATTTGATTTACAAAATGCATAGTCATAAAACCATTACTATAACCAAGATAGAAATAGTTCCCAATTCTCTGAAATACACTTTTGTCTTCAACCACTTTTCCTTCACTCTGTTCCCTAGCAATCATATCTGTTCCTTGAAAACAATTTTATTGTAAGGATTTTTTTTGTATTTTATTTTATTGTATTTTATTTTTGTAATTTATTTTATTGTATTTTACTCTTCTATCTTGATAAAATGAGAATAAAGGAATCAGTGGGCTCATGTTTTTCAAAATACTGTTATGTAATTTCAGCTTTATTTTTAAAATACTTAATTTTTTTCTTTTTATTTTTTTTCTTTTTCTTTTCCTTCCTTCCCTCCCTCCCTCCTTCCCTCCCTCCCTCCTTCCTTCCTTCCTTCCTTCTCTTCCTTTTCTTCCCTCCCTCCCTTCCTCCCTTCCTTGTAAATGCTTCGCTCTGTTGCCAGGCTGGAGTGCAGTGGCGTGGTCTTGGCTCACTGCAGCCTCCGCCTCCTGGGTTCAAGTGATTCTCCTGCCTCCGCCTCCCAAGCAGCTGTGATTACAGGCACACGCCACCATACCCGGCTCTAATTTTTGTATTTTTGTAGAGATGGGGTTTCACCATGTTGGCCAGGCTGGTCTTGAACTCCTGACCTCATGATTGGCCCACCTCGGCCTCCCAAAGTGCTGGGATTACAGGCATGAGCCAATGCAATTTTTTTTCTTTGTATCACAGGCTGGTCTTGATCTCCTGGGCTCAAGCAGTCTGCCTGCCTTGGCCTTCCAAAGTGCTGGGATTACACAGAGCCACTGCATGCGACTCAATTTCAGTTTTTTTTTTTTTGGAGACAGAGTGTCGCTTTGTCTCCCAGGCTGGAATGCAGTGGTGCGATCTCAGCTCACTGCAACCTCTGCCTCCCAGGTTCAAGCAGTTCTCGTGCCTCAGCCCCCTGAGTAGCTGGGACTATAGGTGCGTGCCACACACCCTGCTGATTTTTTGTATTTTAGTAGAAACTGGGTTTCACCATGTTGACCAGGCTGGTCTCTTTAACTCCTGACCTCAGGCAATCCGTCTGCCTCTGCCTCCGAAAGTGCTAGGATTAAAGGCATGAACTACTACGCCTAGCCTCAATTTCAGTTGTTTAAAAAATAAAAATTGCACCACACTGTTGGTTTAAAATTTTATCTTTGGTGAACATCGATACTGACATATGGGAGTATGTGTATTGTTGAATATCATGACAAATGAATAATGTTAAAATTCTTTGGTACTGCGCATGGTGGCTCATGCCTGTAATTGCAGCACTTTGGGAGGTTGAGACTGGTGGCGTTCACGACCAGCATGGCTAATAACATGGTGAAACTCCATCTCTACAAAAATTACAAAACCTAGTTTGGCTTGTTTTGGTAATTTTCGTGTACCTGTAATCCAAGCTACTTGGGAGGCTGAGGCCATATACAGAAGAAAAGTCAGGGATTTTTTTTTTCCCCCTTTCTTAAAACAGTTTTCAATCCAGTGAAGTTTCTGAATTGAGGATTGATCTAGGACTCAAGCAACCTGCATGTTACAGACTAGATTCTTTTTGACTCAGAAAGTTTTCAGGTGCATTTTCAAATTGTCTGGTTTTGTGTTAAGATAGTTTCCTAATGAAATCACTTTTTCCCTTAATATGCTATCTTGCATATTTTAAGATGTCAAATTTTATTCCTCTTAAAATAAGTATGTACATTTAATGTATTTTTTCTTCTCTGTTTCCAAGTTGTCAGTCAGTGGAGCCATTTTCAGTCAAATGACTTAGAATTTGCAAAAATATCCCTAAATACTAATATCTGTAATTCTTTCTGATAGAATATTACAGAACCAATTATTGATTGATGCCATTGGCTCAATATAGGAGCTATTGCTACCTATTCTTGGTAGTAGGGATGTATGTGGTGTTCCCCAACCCGTATCAGTGATCTTTGGACAAGGCTAACCCAACAATGTGGTAATAACCTGTTTCCATTTTTTCCCCCTTAATTACCAGAATTATATTTTCTTTAAAAATTATGTTAGTTTCCCCATGTGGTGAATACCTTGTGTAGCTCCAGTGGTGAGCAAATGAGATACTGGTTTACAATTTAATCATTTTATATTTTAAATGAGTGGTGCTTGCAGTTGATAGTATCTGGGTAAACTGGTGCTAGACTAACCAAGACAGATGTTTGTGAAGTACTTGCAAATAACATTAGAAATCATCTATTTCAGTTTAGAAATAAAAAGGTACAGAAATTTTGCTGGTTGATTTTATTTTTAAGCACAAAAGCAAGAATTCCAACTACATTATGAATAGATTTTATTCTTGGTCACATTTTGACGTATTGTTATTTAAATTGTAATATAAACCTATATTAAACTTTTATATCAGTTTTTCTTTTTATCCACACAGTTAAGAGTTTGAGGCAGATGTCTATCATCAATTGGTAGTTCATAAAAACAGCTTCTTTGGTTCTCTTAATTTTTGTTTTGAGACAGAGTCTTACCCTGTGATCCATGCTGGAGTGCAGTGGTGCGATCTTGACATACGACCTCCACCTCTTAGGTTCAAGCGATTCTTGTCCCTCAGCCCCCTCAGTACCTGAGATTACAGGAGTGTGCCACCACACCTGGCTAAGTTTTTGTATTTTTAGTAGACACTGGGTTTCACCATGTTGGTCAGGCCTGTCTCCATCTCCTGGCCTCAAATGAGCAGCCCACCTTAGCCTCCCAAAGTGCTGAGATTACAGGTGTGAGCCACCCTGTCTGGCAAAATCTGTTGACATTTTTAAGATGAGAACCAGCTGTGGTCCATTAAGTAAGTCCATGCACCAAATGATAGCTTTATTAATAGATTAACTTCTAATTTTTTCTACTCTGGTATAGTGTTGACATGTCTTATTAGTCAGGTTTTTGAGGCCCAGGAAATGTCACTGTGTTGCAGCTAATGTCTTACGGTCAGAATTTCGATTTAAGAATCTTCCCTTTGAAAACCTTTTCTTAGTACGTGTCTTGTAATGCTTTTACATTTGGAGATTGGGGTAGACATTCTTTGTCCTTTTTTTTTGTGGTAGGGGAGATAAAAGCTTTTACTCTGTCTCCCAGGCTGGAGCACAGTGGCTCTCTGCAACCCCCGCTGCTTCCTTCCTCTCTTCAAGCCTCCTGAGTAGCTGAGATTACAGGTGTGCCACTGCATCCAGCTGGTGTGTTTTGTCTTTTTTTTTTCTTTCTTTTTTTTCTTTTTTCTTTTTTTAAAAGACGGAGTCTTGCTCTGTCACTGAGGCTGGAGTGCAATGACATGATCTCAGCTTACTGCAACCTCTGCCTTCTGTTCAAGCAGTTCTCCTGCCTGAGCCCTCCTGAGTAGCTGGAATTACAGGTGTGTGCCAGCATGCCCAGCTAATTTTGGTATTTTTAGTAGAGATGGGATTTCACCATGTTGTTCAGGCGTTTCTTGAACTCCTGGCCTCATGATCTGCCTGCCTCCACCTCCCAAAATGTTGGGGTTACAGGCATGAGTTTCCATGCCTGGCTGGTGTGTTTTGTCTTTTTTGTTTTGTTTTGTTTTTTGAGATGGAGTTCGCTCTGTTGCCCAGGCCTGGAGTGCATTGGCCAGATCTCAGCTCACTGGAAGCTCCGCCAGCCTCCCAAGTAGCTGGGACTACAGGCGCCCGCCACCTCGCCTGGCTAGGTTTTTTGTATTTTTTAGTAGAGAAGGGGTTTCACAGTGTTAGCCAGGATGGTCTCGATCTCCTGACCTCGTGATCCGCCCATCTCGGCCTCCCAAATTGCTGGGATTACAGGCTTGAGCCACCGCGCCTGGCTGTGTTTTGTCTTAATCTGTTCAGGTAATTAATGTCTCTAGAGTGTTTTAATTTCTTTCAAGAGGTAGTTAATTACTTTTAATCTGACTTGATTTTATACCAACACTTAACCATCGAGTTTGATTATGGGTACAGTTATAATTCTCCTAGAGTTAATTCTTTTTCCCCTGGTAAAAGATTTTAAACAGCCTAGTCTTAATCAGTAAATAATCAGCAGCTATTGTTGCCTATTGTATAGCTTTCTCAGTGAGAATTTCTAGTTAATTTTTAGCTGGTGCTTGAAGTAGTCATACTGAGCTTCTTAATATATATCCCTTTTAACTTAAAGGTTGTCACACTATGTATGTTTTTTTTCTATTTTCACACTTAACATTTTTCGAGGCAAGGACTACTTCCTCAAATGTGAATGAGAGTCCATTTCTGCCTGAGCAGCATTCTGTGTAACTAAAAGCCCTTTAAGCCCTACTGGCTGAAATAGTGTGAAATATTTTTCTTCAGAAAAGTAGAGAATTTTTGACTCCTGATTGTGTTCATGGGACTGTTACATAGATTCAAAACAAAATTGTATTACTTGCTTCATTTTGGTTATGGTCAGATGAAATAGTAGGTTTTAAAAGGAAATTCCAGTGACAGTAGGGAACTAGGTAGCTAGCTCGTTGGTTTAGATGCAGGTGCTGGTGAAGGTTAGTGGCTTAGGAGGTAGATTAGATATATCCATTGGACTGGGGCTTAAGCTCAGTTTAATGCTCATGGATATGGATAACTCATTTTGATTTACCTCCAGAAATTGTTATTACGCAATTTGTGCAAGTGTTGTCTCACACAAAGGGTATCAGTTTCTGAACACTGATATTTTATAGTTTCTGTATCATACTTTGAAATATTTTGGTCAAAAAGAGCAAAAGTTTGACAAAATGGGAAAGTAGTAGTGATAATAAAAAGTTTTTTTTTTTTGCGTTAATTCCCATGAATGGATTAAACTAACAGATTAACCATACTTAGGGGAAATGCCAACTTTTTTTTTTTTTCTTTTGAGACAGTGTTGCTCTGTTCCCCAGGTTCAAGTGCCGTGGTGCAGTCATGGTATTCTCTCACCTCCTGGGCTCAACCAGTCTTCCCACCTCAGCTTTCCTTGCTCTTTTTTAATTTAGGAAAATGTTCCTGTCCATAGCCACTCTTGGGACAAGATTAAACATTACTTTGTTGATCTAGCGTGGAAAACACTTTAGGTTAACAGGGGAGAGAATTAGCAATGAGATCTTGTAAATGTTTTTACTACAGGAAGATTGGAGATACTACAACTCAGAATAACTTGCCACCATTGTATATGTATAAGAGGGAGTATCATGACAAAGATGATTAATAAAATTTTTAAAGTTCTTGATTACATCACATTTATTTTTTAAGAAATCTTTGGAGTTAGGCAGAGCAGTTGGTAGGTGTATTTTTACAGAGTACCTGGGCCTTTGCATTAAGTTAGTTGCATTTTTAAAAAGCTTGTAGAATTAAAGGACTTAATATGTTGCCACAATGGAAATGACAATGTGGAATGTATAAAGTTTAGAACTGATGTCCATGTAAGAAGTATTTGTTCTGTTTTGAATTTTCTCTTTACAAATGTAAGTGTACCAAGCTACTGCTTTGGAGTATCTTTATCAATCACTGGGATACTAAATTTATTATTATAAGACATTTGAAATTAAGATTTCTTTTTTTTTTTTTTGAGACGGAGTCTCGCTCTGTTACCCAGGCTGGAGTGCAGTGGCTGGATCTCAGCTCACTGCAAGTTCCGCCCCCTGGGTTCACACTATTCTCCTGCCTCAGCCTCCTGAGTAGCTGGGACTACAGGTGCCCGCCACCGCGCCCGGCTAGTTTTTTGTATTTTTTAGTAGAGACAGGGTTTCACTGTGTTAGCCAGGATGGTCTCGATCTGACCTCGTGGTCCGCCCATCTCGGCCTCCCAAAGTGCTGGGATTACAGGCTGGAGCCACTGCGCCTGGCCTGAAATTAAGATTTCTAATAGAAACATCAGTTAGTTGAGCAACCAGTATTTATTTGAGTGCTAAGTGTGTACTGGCCAGTGAATTTAGACACAGGTAAATAGTGAACAAGATAGACAGTGGTATCTGCCCTGTTGGAATTAAGTGTAAATTTAGTTAGAAATAATACTACCTGGTTTTATATGAGATATTTTATATCAGTATTTATACCCAGCCAACACATTTTGCTATGATTCCCAGTTACATGGAATTGCCCTGATTTTATAGATCTGAAATTTTATGTGGTTCAGCCTTTTATCACTAGTTGTAATAATTTTTGTGCTTCTGTGGGTGAAAAGAATCAGGTTTCGCTAATGCTAAATACCACTGTTTACATACCCTTTTAATTGGAACCTTTTTAAGAGTATTTGTTTTTTGTAATGTATATATGAAAAGAATAAGATCCAAACAAAGGCTATTCATTATAATAAATGCCCTGTTAATACTTCCACTAGTACAGAGAAACCATTTATATCCAGTGCTAAAGGCCAGCCAACCGTACAATTTGATATGTATGATTTTCTTAAGGAAAAGTTGCTGCAATATTAAAACAATTTTATATGCCTAGGTAAAGAAATAATAGGATAAGATTTCTAAACCCCACTATGGAGATTTTTGCTGGCCTTCTTAATGAAATTTAATAAAAAGAAATGACTGAGAGACAATATTCGTTTATTATTTATCATAAGGTATGTTGAATTGTGCTGAGATAATGTTAGGTTTGAATGAATTCCATTTTCCTTTTATCCAATAGGATGTACAGTTACCCAGCACGTGTACCTCCTCCTCCTCCTATTGCTCGGGCTGTAGTGCCCTCGAAACGTCAGCGTGTATCAGGAAACACCTCACGAAGGGGCAAAAGTGGCTTCAATTCTAAGAGTGGACAGCGGGGATCTTCCAAGTCTGGAAAGTGTATGTATTATTTCATTTTGTGATTTTGGTATCTCTTGTGTTTTGAAATAGGGAAGCTAATGCAGTTAAAATATTGTTGTGCCACATGACTTTGTGTATTCAAAATAATGGAATCCCACCAAGTCATGCCTGTAATCCCACCACTTTGGGAGGCCCAGCAGGCGGATCACCTGAGGTCGGGAGTTCGAGACCAGCCTGTCCAACATGGAGGAACCCCATCTCTACTGAAAATACAAAAAATTAGCCAGGGATGGTGGTGCATGCATGTTATCCTAGCTAATTGGGAGGCTGAGGCAGGAGAATCGCTTTTACCCAGGAGGCAGAGGTTGCAGTGAGCCGAGATTGTGCCATTGCATTCCAGCCTGGGTGATAAGAGCGAACTCCATCTCAAGAAAAATAATTTTAAAAATCCAAAATAATGGAGGAGACGAGATTGTGACTGAGTGGCCAATTCTAGACTGCAACAGCTAGGTGATTTGAAAGATGTCATTTGACTTTATTTAGTTGAGGTGTGTGTTAAGTTTCTGAGGGTTTTTTTGTGGGTTATTTAAAAACTAAAATTCAGATAGTGTTCAATATATTGATTTTTAAACTTTTCTGTATTGAACTCCTGTAACTGGAAATATGGAAGGCAGTAAAACAACAGAAGGTCTGATGCAGTGACTTACGCCTGTAGCCCCAGATGCTTAGGGGGAGGCTAAGACCCTGGGGATTTAGGCTGTGGTGGGAGGATTGCATGAGGCCAGGAGTTCACTGTGATCATACCTGTGAATAGTCACTGCATTCAGAACTGGGCAATGTAGCGATAACCCAAGTCTAAAAGATACTTAAAAAAAAAAAAATTACAGTAAGTAATTATAAGCTTTATAGTAGAACCAAGGGCCTTTATTACAGGGAAATCTGTACTGGCTCTGTTTCTCCCTGGGTGCTCCTGATGTAGTCTAGTGCCAGTGTATTTGCTAACTCATATCTTCTGTACATTTGATTTTAATCCATTATTTTGTTTATGTTAAAGTGAAAGGAGATGACCTTCAGGCCATTAAGAAGGAGTTGACCCAGATAAAACAAAAAGTGGATTCTCTCCTGGAAAACCTGGAAAAAATTGAAAAGGAACAGAGCAAACAAGCAGGTAAATGGGTTTTCTGCTTGTTGGGTATATAGTTGGGTTAGTTACGTAAGGCACTTGAAAGTATATGTTGGAATAGTGGAATATAAAGCAATGTAATATGAAACTTGGGGAGTGTGAATTGGGAAGGGTATTTGTGTGGGAGGATTTAGATTTGTGCTGCAGTTCTGTGATCCTTAGTGGGGATTGTCTACATCCTGTGGACATTACTGCCCCTAGACAGACTTGTCCTTCTCATCCCCAGTAGAGATGAAGAACGATAAGTCAGAAGAGGAGCAGAGCAGCAGCTCCGTGAAGAAAGATGAGACTAATGTGAAGATGGAGTCTGAGGGGGGTGCAGATGACTCTGCTGAGGAGGGGGACCTACTGGATGATGATGATAATGAAGATCGGGGGGATGACCAGGTGAAAACCACGGGAAAGGAAAGAAAAAGGTGGTGGAGGGGGGCTCAGGGACACATGGAGTGCCTCTAACTCCATCCTATTTGTGTCTGTTTCTCACAGCTGGAGTTGATCAAGGATGATGAAAAAGAGGCTGAGGAAGGAGAGGATGACAGAGACAGCGCCAATGGCGAGGATGACTCTTAAGCACATAGTGGGGTTTAGAAATCTTATCCCATTATTTCTTTACCTAGGCGCTTGTCTAAGATCAAATTTTTCACCAGATCCTCTCCCCTAGTATCTTCAGCACATGCTCACTGTTCTCCCCATCCTTGTCCTTCCCATGTTCATTAATTCATATTGCCCCGCGCCTAGTCCCATTTTCACTTCCTTTGACGCTCCTAGTAGTTTTGTTAAGTCTTACCCTGTAATTTTTGCTTTTAATTTTGATACCTCTTTATGACTTAACAATAAAAAGGATGTATGGTTTTTATCAACTGTCTCCAAAATAATCTCTTGTTATGCAGGGAGTACAGTTCTTTTCATTCATACATAAGTTCAGTAGTTGCTTCCCTAACTGCAAAGGCAATCTCATTTAGTTGAGTAGCTCCTGAAAGCAGCTTTGAGTTAGAAGTATGTGTGTTACACCCCCACATTAGTGTGCTGTGTGGGGCAGTTCAACACAAATGTAACAATGTATTTTTGTGAATGAGAGTTGGCATGTCAGATGCATCCTCTAGAAAAATAATTAGTGTTATAGTCTTAAGATTTGTTTTCTAAAGTTGATACTGTGGGTTATTTTTGTGAACAGCCTGATGTTTGGGACCTTTTTTCCTCAAAATAAACAAGTCCTTATTAAACCAGGAATTTGGAGAAAAAAAACCCTGGTTTTTTATTTTTGTATTTTATTATTGTTTACTTCAAACTTTGTTTTACAGCGTCCTCCACAAAACCTCTGAATGTACTAGATACATTTTTCTTGGAGTCATAATCATGATACATACCAACACAACACTACTCAAATTATATTTCATTGAGTTGCATGTTGCATTGAGGAGTCAAATAACTTGACATACAGTGGCGATTGTTTTTCAAAATGGCTTTTACATCCTAATGAAAGTTCAGTGCTTTGTGGTCCAGCTGGCACCCTTTTTGAGGTTTTTGTTGTGTGCTAAATTGTTTTGTCCTTAAATAGGAGAGACTCAAAAACAAGATTTCAGGAAAATTGCAACAGCTGGACAATGGAACTCCCCCTGCTTTCTTCTGTTTTGTTCTTTTAATTACTATTTATAGCCTCCGTTACCTTCTGAATTCTGAAGTGTATATCTCCATGTTACTGAAAACGAGAAAACTCTTATTTCCTGATACTCCACAGTCTTGCCTTCCCAGGTGATTGAGAACATAAAGAATGTTACATTTATTTTACCCTAAATGATCTTTTACCCCTATTAGCTGATCTTTGTGTTTTCCCTCAACTTTATTAATTACAGTTATTGTATTTTTAGCATCCAGTCTTACTTAAAATGAATATATTAAACAGCTACCAGTGTTGTGATACCTCATCCTTGAAAGGCTTAGTTGATTTGTGTTTTAAACTTCAGTTTTTCCAGCACAGCAGAAAATGGAGTTTATAATTTTTGTGCACACAAACCTTGGATTCCCCTATAAAGTTGCTATTGTTTCATAGCATGCAGCACTGGCCTTTTTTCATCCTACTCATTACAGGCAAAACTCATGTCTTATTTATAAGGATTTTATAGATCATTTTCTATATCAGGTGACAAAAGCAGAAAAGAATGAAGAGGCTGAACTATGAACTACCCTTGGAGCCCATATACATGATATAGGCAATTTCTTTTGTATGTTAATTCAGTCAAAAATACTACCCACTTGATGTTTTCTGATCTGATGTGAGCTCATGTTACATAGACTTTTAGTAAGTAACCCATGACTAGAAAATAAACTGGATGCTTAGGAGAGAGTGTCAGATGTATAAGATGCTAATAAAACATGTTTAATATTATGTTGTTAGCTGTAAGTTTTTGGGAAATACTGGAAAAATTAGTCCACAATCAAGTGTCTACTTTTCACTTCACTGTAGGGCCTCTTTCCCCACACAGAGCAGTCTATTTAGCTGTGAATACCACAATCTGCAGATGCTCAAGTCCCTTACATAAAATGGCATAGTATTTGTATGTAACCTATGCATATTCTCCTGTATACTTTAAATCATCTCTACATTAAAATACCTGATAAAATGTAAATGGTATGTAAATAGTTGTAACTACTTTTATTTGTATTGTTACTTTTTTAAGTTTTTTTCTTTACTAGTATTTTCGATCTATAGTTGGCTGAATCTGCATGTGTAAAACCCACGAACATGGAGGGCCAACTATACATTTAATTCTGTAGGAAAGCAGATACTGAATGAAGCTGTGGAAAGCACTTAATATTAGGTTGGTGCAAAAGTAATTGTGCCTTTTGCCATTACTTTTAATTAGCCGCAGTTACTTTTGCAGATAGCTGTAGAGCATGATCACACATTGAAAATCTACACATACATATGGTAGGGTTATTGTTGGAATACTAACATCTCTCAGTTTGTGTTGATGAGGAAGTCGTTTCACACTCTTGGTTTTAGGCTACTGTGGATTAAATTTCCTCATGTGTTTAAGACAACAGTACTCTAGGTTTTCTATAATCAACAGGTGTGCTCATTTAATACTTTGACATTTAGGTTCCTAGGCCAAAACTGTAGCAAAGTAGAGACCGGGATTGAAATACCATATGGTAAAATGCTTTTTGAAATCTGATCCAATGCAGATAAGTACAGGCTTTTTGGGAAAGGGGCTAGTGTTTTTAAAGAGCATTTATCAGATGATATGCTTTTAGTCGGTGTGACATTACTTAACCCTGGGCCCTGCAAAGTAGGAATTGAGTTGACTCTAGAAATTGAGAATAGTAGGCATGGCGGTGCAGGCAAAGGGGTTAGATCTGACAGTCAGTTAATAATTGAGGGATTTCTGATTTAATAATTGAGGGATTTCAGATTGATAGTCTGATTACACTAGTTGGAAGTAAGATTTAAAAGTAAAAACATTTTAATTTGGGATAAAATTCAGAACACAAGTTTCTTAATATGCCATGAAATCTAAGAAAATGTCCTGCAATCATTCAGGAATGCAGTTTTCATTCAGGGTTAGAAAGCAGGAGAGGAGGTAGATGAATAAAACATCCATAATATTTTTTTCTGATGCTGCATAATGTATAATTGGGAAACTTTGGAGCCCTCTGTCTAGGGAACTTAATCATTTGCCATTGTCTCAGTGGGATGAGCTAACTGAAAGTGGTCGGGTGGGAATGGATTCTAACTTTGGGATTCTCAAAAAGAGGGTTCGTCTTAGATTTCACTTCTGATGTTAATATTACCCGATCATGCGAGACCTGCAAAGACTGTGTGATGAGTACTTATTATGTGGTTTAAAGCCTCTTTTTCAGAGGGAACGGGGTGTAATAGAAAAGGAAAGTAATGTAAATGGGAACACAAAGGTGGTAAATTGGAAGGAAATGAACGGGTGTCAAATTAGGATTGGGAAGAATGTAATAGTACAATAGATGTAACCATCATTTAAGCCATAAGAGAACCTTGAAGTGTCAACATACAAATCCACTGTAACTTGGCAGTATGTTTTACTCAAATGTTAGGGGAAGCAAAACCCAGTATATAATGTAGAAAATACAGAACAGATGATATACTATATGTAAGTATTAGTGTTTTGAGATAACCTTGATGAAACAATGTGCTTTTGGAAGTAGTTGCAGGATAGAGAAATGGTGTATATTTAATGAGATCAGCTCAGGAACATATGCCTGGCCTGTCAGCATTGACTGACCAATTTTATTTCAGGGGAAAACCAGAAAACATACTCATTCCTACTGACAGTTGACCTTTTTATTTATTAGGAGAATTCAGCTACACTGATGTCAAATGGAGTTTCAGTTTCTGGACCCTAGTTCACATCACATTGACCAAGAAAATGCATTTCATAGGAATTTAGAAGCATCCAAGAAAAAGTACCCTGGCCAGAAAACCAGTCGACAGTAGTAAATGTATTATGTAGAAATGATTGACCAGTTAATTGTTACATATAACATGTGGATTATGGTCTGAGTACCTTTAGGAACCTCACTGACACTAGGAAGGGGCACTCTGTTGGAGAATTTTAGTGTTTGAAAAGAACTTGGTATAAAGCAAAAATGTAGCCAATTAAACTGCAGAGTAAAAGAACATAGACGTACCTGACCAGACAAAAGCTTTCCAAATGTTAGGAGACAGGAAGTAAAGTAGAAAACTGCAGAATTTGTGTTTGCATTAGTGACTTTCAAGTTAAATCTCAATTTTGAAAAGCAGGGCTGCTTTAAAGAGTATTGGAGTTAACGCCCTTTGTGAGTAGAACTACAAAGCATAGAGGAAGAGGGGGAGAACAGTGTAATGGGGTGAATGCAAATGACCGATTAGTAGGAAGGAGTCGAAACCCAAGATAAATGCAGATAGGAAGAGGAAAGCATATTGGATTGTGTTTTCAAGTGGCACTCAAAAGTTTGGAGAAACATGCCCCTGAAGCAAATGGTAGAGCCAACTATTTGATCTATAGTCTAACTCCATGGGTTTTGGACCTTGGAAGAGGAAATGGTGTCTTTGAACTATAGTCTGTTGTCATAGAAATTGGATAAACTATTTCCCAAATAGAGGTAACAGACTAAGATCCTAGCAACTTCTAAGTTAACGAAAGGGAAAAAATATCCCCATGCCATTTTTCTCTTCATTCTACTACTGAGGGCTAGAGTCATTCATAGACTGAACAGTTTCAAGAGCATATTGACAAGTTCCTGGCTAACAGCTGAAAGTCTGCCATTTCATGCAACTTTGTTGGGCTTTAGAAGTGAAGCAGGATATAGAGAAAATACAGTTTCTCCTACTCACAACATGTATCTTAAACCATTTCTTCTGGCCCAGAAGATAAACTTTTCTAAATATCTTGGAAAAACTACTCATGAGTTTCTACTTTTTTTTTTTTTTTTTTTGGGAGTCTTGGTCTGACACCCAGGCTGGAGTGCAATGGCGCCATCTCAGCTCACTGCAACCCCTGCCTCTCAGGTTCAAGTGATTTTCCTGCCTCAGCCCCCTAAGTAGCACTCAACACCAAGCCTGGTTAATTTTTTGTGTTTTTAGTAGAGATGGGGTTCCCCCGTGTTGGTCAATCTGGTCTCAAACTCCGCCCACTTCAGCCCCCAAAAGTGCTGGTATTACAGATAGCCACCGTGTCTAGCCAAAGTTTGTACTCAATGCCTACCATGGACTATTACAAGCACCTGGCAGTGACATTGCAGGAGTTCTAAAAAAAGACTTGGTCTTTCCCACAGGGACATTAATGTGAAAGAGGTCCAGTGACAAAGATTCAGTCACTTTTGCAGACCCTCACAAACCACAATAATGAAGTTGCAGTGAATTTGGGACATAGCCTTCCCTCCCCAAAATTCTCGATCCAGGAATCCTCCTGTCAAGTTCAATGACTCAGACTCCATTTCTAGTGTGGTCGTTGGTTAACAACTTTGCTAGTTTCCATCCAGGCTTAACCTTTCTATGGACCATAATGTCTTGGTCTGCTGCAATTATTGTCCTTCCCTGTTTTAAGGATACTAAGTTTTTAAAGAGGCATGAATACTTCAAAGTCCCCGTTGGCCCTCCTGGGGGAAATTACCTCAAACCACAGGGTAGTCTGCTAGAGTCAGCTGCCAGCCCAACTTTGCCCAGATCTACAATATTCTTCAAATTAGTTTCCTTATTCCCCCCAAACTTACCTTTTCCCCAGAACTTTATATCCACTCTCCAGAAAAGCTTCTGCAGCACCAGTTTGGTCAGTCCCAAGGTCCCAGGTGCCACTGGGGTCTAGTTGACAAAATTGTATGGTTTGGCTGTTTCTCCACCCAAATCTCTTTAATTGTAATCTTCATAATCCGCATCCCCATGTTGAGGGAGGGACAAGGTGGGAGGTGATTGGATCATGGGGGCAGTTTCCCCCATGCTGTTCTTGTGAAAGTTCTCATGAGATCTTTATGAGGGGCTCTTCCCGCTTCGTGTCCTACACAAACCCTGTCTTGCCTGCTGCCACGTAAAACACTGCCTGCTTCACTCTGCCACGATTTTGTTTTCTGAGGCCTCCCCAGCCATGCAGAACTGTCTTACAAGACTCCTTTATAAATTACCCAGTCGTGGGGAAGTTTTATACAGCAGTGTGAAAACAGCCTAATACAGTTGTTTTCAAACATGCTGGAAATGCTGTGATCTGCTCTGCCACTGCCCCCATCCGGGGCTGACCCTCAATATTTTTCCTTTTAGTGGTGACCCAGCTCTTTGCCTTGAGAAGCAGGAGTAGCCCTTGATAGAATCTAGTTCCCCAGGGGAAATCTAAGCAGCTTTACCTTCTCACTGTTAGCCCTCCACCTCTGGAGACAGCCTTAGTGTTCACTCTTTTATCCCCTCTCACCTGAAAATACAATTGTCCCTGTAACATAATGGCCCTGCTGTTCCCTCACCAACTGCCCCAGCATGGGGATCAGGAATATGGCAGCACTCCTCGGTGAAGTATATGCTGCCTTGTTTTAAGCACTGACCTGAATGTGTAGAGACATCTTTCCTCAAGAGTTTCTCACTTCCTGAGGAGTCTGCAGTCTTCATTCAAATGTCTTGATGGCTCATTTTTCAGAAATCTCTGTAGGTCTTGGGAAGCGTTGTCCTAGCTTTGGTTTATCTGAATAGTCCTATTTAAACTTTTCCCACACAGATGGCAGCCTCTTGCCTGCCCTTCTGTTTGTACACTTGTCTATCTTCTCTTTCTTTAAATGCCTTTTGGGTGTTAATACTTCGTTGGTGGTTCTGTAGCCTTGTCCCCCCTTCTTTTGCAACTTGAAGGCAATGCTCAATTCTCTTTTTTTTCTTTTTCTTTTTTTTTTGTGACGGAGTCTCGCTCTGTTGCCCAGGCTGGAGTGCAGTGGCTCGATCTTGGCTCACTGCAGGCTCTGCCTTCCGGGTTCATGCCATTCTCCTGCCTCAGCCTCCCGAGTAGCTGGGACTACAGGCGCCCGCCACCATGCCTGGCTAAGTTTTTGTATTTTTTAGTAGAGATGGGGTTTCACCGTGTTAGCCAAGGTGGTCTTGATCTCCTGACCTCGTGATCCGCCCACCTCGGCCTCCCAAAGTGCTGGGATTACAGGCGTGAGCCACCATGCCCGGCTCAATTCTCTTCTTGAGCACATTCGTCCTTAGCAGCTTCTGAATATCCCACACACAGTTAAGGTACAATCTGGTGACATAACTTTTTCCCTAGGAAGAAATGTGCTACTCAAGACTAATAGCCAAGGTTAAGAAAATGCATTAGTGTATTTGTTCTGTTTAGAAATGAAGATGGAACGTCATATTTTATAGCTACTATTAGTGCCCATGTGCCTTCTAAGTATCTTTGGAATAGTTTTACTTCTCTCCATCTTGACTACCATCCCAATCCAAGGTTCCATCACCTTGCTCCTGACTTACTGCAGTATCCTCCTGTCTACCCTTCATCCACTTTTATCTTTTTCCTATCACTTGTTCATAAAACAGCCATATTGTTTTTATTTCAAAACACACATATAATCAGGGCGCTTCTCGAATTAAAACCATTTCTGGCATTACTTGCCCTTAGGATAATAACAAAACTTTTTAACAGTTCACAAGGCCAGAGATAGCCTGACCCTTGCTGATCTGTCCAGCCTCTACTATATGTCCTCTTACTTTCTCTGTTCCAACCACACTGGACTTTGTTCCTCTTACTACTCATGCTCCTCACCTATTTGGTTCCCTAGTTAACTTCTTTTCATCTTTCAGATTTCAACTTGTATCACTTCCTCCAGAAAGCCTACCCTTTCTTTCTTAACCAGGCCGATAGGCTGTCAAAACTGGGAATCTCTTCTTTGTAGTACTACAATCTTACTCATTGATTTGTATGGTTTTTAATGTGGGTTTTTTTTTTTTTTTTAATTAGAAGGAAACTCAGAGCAGGGACCACATCTATTACTTGTGATTAATATATTCCTAGTGGTTAACACAGTGTCTAGAACAAATATATGTTGAATGAATAAATAGAAAAGGGAGAGGAAAAAGGGGAGGATTGGCTCTCTGTGAGGCAGTCTTGCAAACAGCAGAAATGCAAAGCAAAGCCGAAGAACTAACTATTCACCACACACCTAGAGGAGTGTTGTAATGTCTTGTGCCAGTCTCAAATGGGTGCATTCTTATGGGTAAGTTTTACTACTACAACTTTCACTATAATAGTTCACATTCCTCTCCTAATATCAGTCTCCAACAAATCCGTCAGTAATTAATAATCAGTACTCTCATGCCCAGGATGAGAGAGGAACATTGTCCAAAAAAGTTGGGTGTGGCCATTGCAGTTCATCTGTCTTTTTTTTTTTTTTTTTGAGACAGAGTCTTGCTCTGTTGCCCAGGCTGGTCCAGTGGCATGGTCTTGGCTCTCTGCAACCTCCGCCTCCCAGGTTAAAGCAATTCTCCTGCCTCAGCCTCCCGAGTAACTGGGTTTACAGGCACCTGCCACCTCGCCCGGCTGTTTTTTTGTATTTTTAGCAGAGATGGGGTTTCACCATGTTGGTCAGGCTGGTCTCGAACTCATGACCTTGTGATCTGCCCGCCTTGGCCTTCCGAAGTGCTGGGATTACAGGTGTGAGCCACCATGCCCGGCTGTTCATCTGTCTTTCAATACCTTTAAGTTCAGTTTCCTTTACAAAGACCACTTTTTTCTTAGTGGGAATCTCTTGTACCACATAACACCTGCATTCCTTAATTTTTAAAGTTAAAACATTTATATACTATAAAATGGACACATCTTAAGCATACAGCTTGATGAAGATTTACAAAGTAAACATGCCTGTTTAAACACCACTCTGATCAGGATGTGGAGCATAACCAGCACTCCAGAAACTTCCCTCCCATTATTACCACCACTGGTTATCCTAGCCACTCTTCTGACTTGTATCACCATAGATAGGTTTTACTTGTTTTGAAGCCACATATAAATGGAATCATGGAAGTTCGGGCTTCTCTGAGAGCAGATCTTCAGAGAAAAAAACCTGAGTACAGTAGTTTATTTGGGGTTTGGCTCCAGGATGCAGGAGTGGGGAAGATGGTAGAGAGAGACAGAAGAAAAATCAATAGAAGAGTGTTATGCAGGTTGGATATATAATGCTCCCAGAATAGTCTGACCGAACAGGAGGCTGAAATATTTCTCCACTAGCTGCTGTTTCCAATTGATTGGGGGATGCCAATTCTGAGCTGTAATTGACCTTAATAAGCTCCAGCAGCACTGAAGGACATTTGGATTACTTTCAGTTTGGGATAATACTGCTATGAACATTCCGGTACATGTCTTTTGAGAACATGTATGTGTATATTTCTGATGGGTATATAATGGGGTGGAATTGCTGATTCATAGAAAATGTGCATATTCACCTTTAATAGAGGTTGCCAACCATTTTTCTAAAGTGATGATACTAATTTATATTCTCACTATCTGTAAATGAACATTTCATTTGTTCCACATCCTTGCTGGCACTTGGTATTGATTGATATCCCTTTTAATTTTAGGCTTTTTAATGCATGTATAGTGGTATCTCACTTGGTGTTTGTTTGCTTTTTGGTAAATTTTTTATTGAAGTATAATTTACATACAGAAAATCACACAAATTGTTTACAGGTGTGACTTTTCACACAGTGAACACATACAAAAACCAGTACGAAATTAAGAGTTGGCACATCACCAGTACTCCAGAAGCCCTATGCATGTTCTCTTCCAGTTACTATACCACTATCCCAAGGATCGTCTATTAATTCAACAGCATAGATATATTTTGCCTGTTTTTCAACTTCAAATAAATGAAATAATATGTACTCTTGTGTCTGGCTTCTTTGACTCAACAATATGTCTATATAACTCACTTGTTGCATGTTGTAGTTTGTTCATTCATACTGTTGTATACAGTATTGCATTGTATAAATATACTATATTCATTCTGTTACTATGCATTTGGGCTGTTTCCAGTTTTGGCTATTATGAATAAAGCTGCTATGAACATTCTAGAATTGTCTTGTTGAACATATGTATGCGTTTCTGCTGGGTATAAAGCTTAAAAAGGAAATTACTGGAAAATAGAGTATTGCTAATGTTACCTACCTGCTATTTTCACTGTAACTTCAGCCATTCTGGTTGATGTGTAATAGTGTCATATTAAAATTTTTTCTTTGCTTTTATAAATAAATGTTTTTATGTTGGAATAATGTTAGATTTACAGAAAAGTTACAAAGACAGTACAGTTCCTTATATACCCTTCATCCAGTTTCCCCTTATGTTAATATCTTAATGTTAACATGGTACCTTTGTCAAAACTAAGAAACCAACACTGACTGGCACATTACTATTAACTACAGATCTTATTCAGATTTCACCAGTTTGTGTGTATGTGTGTGTGTGTGTGTAGTTGTGCACTTTAACCACCACCATAATATATAAAAGTGTTCCATCGCCACAAAGGAACCCTTGTACTACCCACTTATTTTCACACCTTATCACCCATCCTTTCACCACCCTCCCTGACCTCTGGAAACCACTAATCTTCACTGTAATTTTGTCATTTCAAGAAGTTATGAATGGCATAATATATATGTGATACAAACATAGCATATGTAACTTTTTGAGAATGGGTTTCCTCTCCACAGTATGATGCTCTTGAATTCCATCCAAGTTTTACTATATGTACTGATAGTTTTTCGTTTTTTAAAAAATTGCTGTGGATGTACCGGTTTGTCTAACTGCTAACTCATCTATTGTAGGACATTGAGTTATTTCTAGTTTTGGGCTATTAAAAATAAAGCTGCTATGAACATTTGTGTATAAGTTTTTGTGCATATAAATTTTCATTTCCCTGGGATAATTTTCCTGGAGTGTGATGGTGGATAATATGGTAAGTATATGTTTAGTTTTATAAGAAACTGCCAGACTATTTCCCAGAGTTGCTACCTCATTTTAAATTCTTACCAACAATAAGAGATGCAGTTCCTCTGCATTTTTGCCAGGATATAGAATTGGCGCTAGTTTTTATTTTCACTGTTCTAATAGAGATATATCGATACTGGCTTTTGTTTGTTTGCATTTCCATAATGGCTAATGATGTATAACATGTTTTCATGTGCTTATTTGCCACCCATATGTCATCTTTGGTAAAATGTATCTGCATGCCTCTTGCCCATTTTATAATTGATTGTTTTTTTAACCATTGTGTTGAGAATTCTTTATATATTCTAGATTAAAGTCCTTTGCCAGGTGATTTGCAAATATTTTCTCCCAGTCTATAACTTATCTTTTCGTCTTAACAGATTTTGCAGAGCAAAAGTTTTTAATTTTGATGAAGTCCAGCTTATCATCTCCCCTTCCCCTTCCCCTTCCCCTCCTTCTTCAGATGAAATCTTGCTCTTGTACCCCAGGCTGGAGTGCAATGGCGCGATCTCGGCTCACTGCAACCTCTGCCTCCCGGGTTCAAGCAATTCTCCTGCCTCAGCCTCCCAAGTAGCTAGGATTACAGGCACGTGCCACCACTCCCGGCTAATTTTTGTATTTTAAGTGGAGACGGGGTTTCACCATATCGGCCAGGCTGGCCTTGAACTCCTGACCTCAGGTGATCCACTCACCTCAGCCTCCCAAAGTGCTGGGATTACAGGCATGAGCCACCATGCCCGACCCATTTTTCTTTCTTTTATGGATCATGCTGTTAGTGCTATTTCTAAGAACTCTTCACCAAGACCTAGGTCCTGATGATTTCTCCTATGTTTTTTCTAAAATGTTTTATAGTTTTACATTTAAATATACGATCTATCTTAAGTTATTTTTGTTCAAGGTATGAGGTTGAGATTAAGGAGGTTTCTTTCTTTCTTTTTTTTTTTTTTTTGAGACGGAGTCTGGCTCTGTCGCCCAGGCTGGAGTGCAGTGGCCGGATCTCAGCTCACTGCAAACTCCGCCTCCCGGGTTTACGCCATTCTCCTGCCTCAGCCTCCCGAGTAGCTGGGACTACAGGCGCCGGCCACCTTGCCTGGCTAGATTTTTGTATTTTTTAGTAGAGACGGAGTTTCACCGTGTTAGCCAGGATGGTCTAGATCTCCTGACCTCGTGATCCGCCCGTCTCGGCCTCCCAAAGTGCTGGGATTACAGGCTTGAGCCACTGCGCCCGGCCGAGATTGAGGAGGTTTCTTTGTGTGTGTGTGTGTTTGTGTTTTCCAATGGATATGCAATTTCTTCAGTGTGTGAGTTCCCTGTTTTGTTCCATTGGTCAATGTATTTATTCATCTACCCATACTACATTTTTGATTATTATAGCTAATATTCTTAAAATTGGGTAGGGTGACTCCTCCCACTTTCTTCTCTTTTTTTTTCCCCAAAATTGCCTTTGCCTTACCATATGAATTTTATTTTTATTTTATTTTCATTTATTTTTTTTTTTTATTTAATTTTTTTTGTTTGTTTTTTGAGATGGAGTCTGGCTCTGTCGCTCAGGCTGGAGTGCAGTGGCATGATCTCAGCTCACTGCAAGCTCCGCCTCCTGGGTTCACACCATTCTCCTGCCTCAGTCTTCTGAGTAGCTGGGACTACAGGCGCCTGCCACCACACCCAGCTAATTTTTTGTATTTTTAGTAGAAACGGGGTTTCACCGTGTTAGCCAGGGTGGTCTTGATCTCCTGACCTCGTGATCTGCCTGCCTCAGCCTCCCAAAGTGCTGAGATTACAGGCGGGATCCACCGTGCCCGGCCTCCATATGAATTTTGGAATAAGCTTGTCTATTTCTAAAAATATTGATTAGGTTGTAAACTAACAGTCCCACAGTTTCATCTTTCCCGCTGCCTAGACAGAGCCAAATTATCAAGATGGAAATTGCAATAGAGAAAGAGTAATTCACACCAGAGCCAGCTGTGAGGGAGACTGGAATTTTATTACTCATCAGTCTCCCTGGGAATTTGGGGATTGGAATTTTTAAGGATAATTTGGTGGGTAGGGAGAAAGTGAGTCTGAGTTTAGACAGGGAGTTCTAATTGGCCAGATATGAAATAATAGAGAGTCAAAGCTATCCATCCTCTTGTGCTGAGTCAGTTCCTGGGTAGGGGCCACAAAACCAAATGAGCCAGTTTATTGATCTGGGTGGTATCAGCCCATCCACTGAGTACAGGATTTGCAAAATATTTCAAGCACTTATCTTAGGTTTTATAATAGTGTTGTTATCCACTGGATCAATTTGGGAAGGGTCAGAATCTTGTAGCCTCTAGCTGCGTGAATCCTAAACCATAATTTCTCATCTTTTAGCTAATTTGTTGGTCCTACAAAGGCATTCTAGTCCCCAGGCAAGAAGGGGGTTTGTTTTGGGAAAGGGCTGTTATTATCTTTGTTTCAAACTATAGATTGTACATTAAGTTCCTCCCAAAGTTAGTTTCGCCTACTCTCAGGAATAAACAAGAGCAGCTTAGAGGTTAGAAGCAGGATAGAGGTTAGGTCAGATCTCTTTCACTGTCTCAGTTATAATTTTGCAATGATGGTTTCATTATAATACGAAATATGTTAGATCTGTATATTAATTTGGGAGAATTGACGTCTTTGCCATGCTTAGTCCTCCAATCCATGAACATGGTATGTCTTTCCATTTATTCTGATCTTTAATTTCTTATATCATTTGTTTGTAGTTTTGACCATACAGATCCTGTACAGGTTTTGTGAGATTTACACTTAAGTATTTAAGTATTTTTTTAATGATTGCAAATGATATTGTGTTTTAATTTCACCTTCTCCATGTTTATTGCTGGTCTATAGAAATATAATTCATTGAGACCAGCCTGGGCAACATTGTGAACCTCCATCTCTACAAAGAATACAAAAATTAGCCAGATGTGGTGGCACATGCCTGTAGTTCCATCCACTTGGGAGGCTGAGGTGAAAGTCTCCTTTGAGTTTGGGAGGCAGAAGTTGTAGTGAGCTGAGACCATACAACTGCACTTCAGCCTGGGCAACAGAGCAAGAACCTGTCTCAAAAAAAAAAAAAAAAAGAAAGAAATATAATTCATTTTTATATGTTGATCTTATATCCTGCAACCTTACTGAACTCTTTTACTGGTTTTACTGTTTTTTCTACTACTATTTTTACTGGAGTACAGTGGCGTGATCTTGGCTCACTGCAATCTCCAACTCCCAGGCTCAAGTGATTCACCTGCCTTAGCCTCCTGAGTAGCTGGGATTACAGGCACCCGCCACCACGCCCAGCAAATTTTTGTATTTTTAGTAGAGATGGGGTTTCACCATGTTGGCCAGGCTGGTCTCGAACTCCTGACCTCAGGTGATCCACCCTCCTCAGCCTGCCAAAGTGCTGGGATTACAGGTATGAGCCATCATGCCCAGCCTGTTTTCTTTTCTCTTTTTTAAGAGATGGGGTCTCCTTACATTGCCCAGGCTTGTCTTGAACTCCTGACCTCAGGTGATCTGCCCACCTCGGCTTCCCAAAGTGCTAGGATTACAGGCATGAGCCACCATGCCTGGCCCTGTTTGTTTTATAATAGCACCCTAAGGAGTGTGAAGTGGTATCTCAATGTGGCTTTGATTTGCATTTACCTAATTATTAATGATGGTGAGCATCTTTTCATGTGCTTATTGACCAGCTATATATCTTCTTTGGCGTAATGTTTGTTAATTCAAGTTCTTTGCCCATTTCAAAATCAGGTTGTTTGTTTTAATGTTGAATTGTAGCAGTTATTTATATAGTCTATATAGCAATTCCTTATAAGATATATGACTTGCAAATATTTTTTTCCCATTTTGTGATTGCATTTTCACTCTGTGGGTAGTATTTTACAGTGTTTTTGAGGGTATCTCTTTTTATAGTTGTTTTGAGTGGTTGCTCTACATATTACCTTATACATGCAAAATGGATTACAGTATACTACTATTGGTTTACCATGTCAAGTGAAATGTAGAAAATTTGCCTTATTTACATACCTTACCCTCCCCATTCATAATACAATGTATTAAATATTTCCTGTACTTATTAGAGAACCTCATTAAATAATTTTATGATTTTTGCTTCTACTGTTAGCAATGGCAGAGATCTGAGTTACCCTAAGGTACCAGCAGCCTATGTGTATGGGTCTGTAGTAACTTCAGTCCTTGCCTCCTCCTCAGAAGAAAGTCAACTGAGGGGCATAAAGCAGAAAAAGAGATGAAGGCAAGTTCCAGAGCAGGAATGGAAGTTTATTTAAAAAGGCCTTAGAATAGGAAAGAAAGGAAGGCGCGTTTGAAAAAAAAAAAAAGCCGGCACGTGAGGTTTAATAGAGAAGGTTAAATGCCCCGTTTAACCATTATCCTAGGACTTTTGTAAGTTTGCCTGTTTCCCATGATTCTTCCCTTAGGGTGGGCTTTCCATATGCCCAGTGCTTTCCTTACCCTTTGGAATCAAGCCTGCTCAGTGTTCAGGGAGTTACCTGCATGCCCAAATCTGAGGCTTTCTTCCTTTTTCTGGTGGAGTGTACCCAGAAAATTATACTTCACCATTTTTGTCTCTTAACATCCATGCCCAGGAAGTTGCTTCTCCCGGCAACCTGCATTCAGTTAACAGGTATGGACCATCAGTAAATGGCCTTTCCCTGGCCCTGCCACATTATCATTTTTAGAGGGGTAATGTGATACTTGCCAAACTATCACCGGACATTTCTAATGGGTGCAGGGACAGCCCTCTCCTGTGCCACTCATGCCTGACTACCTGTAACACTACTATCAAATGTAATCTTTTTAAAAATCAAGAAGAGAATTTTGTTGTTGTTGTTGTTTTGTTAACCATGTTTTTACCCTTTCCATTGTCCTTTTCTCATTACTGCTATGTAAAGATTCCTTCTTTTATCATTTCCCATCTCTTTCAAAAACTTCCTTTGGCCATTTTAAAGGATAGACTGGCTGGCAAAATTTCTTAATTTTCCTTTATTTGCAAATGTCTTTGCCAGTTGCAGTGGCTCATACTTGTAATCCCAGCACTTTGGGAAGTCGAGGTGAACAGATCGCTTGAGCCCAGGAGTTAAAGACCAACATGGTGAGACCCTGTATGAAATTAGCTGGATATGATGGCACACGCCTGTAGTACCAGGTACTCGTGAGGCTGAAGTGGGAGGATCAATTAAGCCTGGGAGGACAAGGCTGCAGGGGAAAAAAAGAAAAGGAGAAGAGAAGAGAAGAGGAGAGAAGAAGGAAGGAGAAAGAAAAAGAAAGAAAGGAAAGCAGAAAGCCAGGAAGGAAGGAGAAAGAAAAAGAAAGGAAGAAAAGAAAAGAAAGAAACAAAGGAACAAAGAAAAGAAAGAAAGAGAGAGAAAATGTATGTAACTGAATTTCCATCCTGAAGGATATTTTATGCATATAAAATGTTGGGTTGACTGTTCTCTCAGCACTTGAAAAATGTGCCACATCCTTCTGGCCTCTATGATTTCTCATGACATTTGAATTGTTGTTCTCTTCTGGTTTGAGTTGGTATTTGAATTTAAAAAATAAAATAAAATAAAAATAAAAATAAGCAGAGTGTTGTCCCCTTCTAGGTAATGCACCTTTTGCTGATTTCAAGATGTTTTCTTTGTCCTTAGTTTTCAAAAGTTTGAATATGATGTCCTTGTTGTGGATTTCTTTGGGTTCATCTGTCAGGAGTTTCCTCAACTTCTTGAATCTTTAGGTTTATGTCTGTTGCCAAATTTGGGGAAAATCCAGCCATTATTTTTATGAAATTTGTTCATCCCCATTCTGTTTCTCTTTTCTAAGACTCTGATCACACAAATGCTAGATCACTTTTCTTTGCGTATATTTTCTATTCGTTCATTTGTTGTATGCATATTTATAATTGCTTATTGAAGCATTTTTATTAAGTCTACATTCAAATCTTTGTCAGATAATTTCAGTATTTGTGTCATCTTAGTGTTGGCATCTGTTACTGTTACGGGATCCTTGGGGTGTCACTTTTCTGGCCTGAAACCTCTGGCCAGTGGTGCCTTTGCCTGAGTTTTGCTCAGGCCTGTGGGCTCATTCTGCCCACTTGGATTTGCAGGCTGCACTCAGCTCACACTACCGGCATGGATCCCACATCTGCCAAGGATGAGTCAGGCATGGAGTGGTGAGGGGTGTGTGAGCAAGTCACTGCTGCAGTCAGACATGCTAGCTGCTGCAGTGGCGCGGGCAGCTCCAGGTGCTGGCAAGGGCCCTGGCTCTCTGCGAGGCTGTGGCTGGACCAGGCACACTGCAAGCAGCTTCCCTGGCTAGCACCAGGAAATGCAGTGGTGCCTGGAAGCTTGGAGACGCCAGGCACTGCAGGACCCCAAAGAGGGAGTCACAGTCCTGGCTTGGGGAGCTCCCAGGTCTGGGCTCCCTGAGGAGTCACAGCTCTTCTCTCCTTCTATTCACCTGCAATGTGGCAAACAGGGGGCATGTTTCAGCCCTGTTTGTATTATAGCTCTTCTAGCTCCACCATTTGGTGGGTCCCGAGTTCTTGTCCTGTGACCAGGAAGAATGAGGTATGCAGACAAGTGGAGGGTGAGCAAGATGAAGAGGAGCTTTACTGAGCAATAGACAACTTACAGGAGACCCACAGCAGGGTCTGCAGCCAGGGTGTCCCAAGAGTGTTCAGCTTCTAGTACAGAGGAGGCACTAAAGTGGGTTTCTCCTTTCTGCAAGCAGGTCTTCCAGTCATCTTCCCAGCTCTCAACAGAGAGAAGGCCTTAGAGTGGGTAGCTCCTCTCTACAGCTGGTTGTCCTGTCCTCTGCTCAGCTCTGGCTGAACCCAGGGCTTTTATGGGCCTCAGAGGGGAGGAAGTGTGCACAGTTGGTCCATGCGCAGCCATCGGTGACTGAGAAAAGGCACCACAAGTTCCCACTCCATGGGACTGGCAGCCCAGCCCCCAGCCCTCCTTGGCCTGAAGGTGGGGTCTCACCAGGGACCCACCGCCTTCCAGGAATCTATCTGCCTCCTGCTGTCATTTATGGTATCCTCCCAGACTTTACTCTGAGATGGGAAGGGTGAACAGCAGGGAGAAGCCAGGCAGTGGGAGCAGGTGCTTCCGACCCTGCGAGGGCAGGGGGGCATTCCCGGGTCCCCAAGAGTGCAGGGATGTCTGCGTCTCCAGTCAGGGTTTGGGTGGCTGAGCTGCGTGTGGGGGTGGGGAGGGGGGACAGCACTCTTGCCTGCTCTTCTGAGTGGGAGGCCCAGGTCTGCAGTTGCAGTTTTGGTGGCTGCAGCTGTGCCCTGGAGGACAGGGATCCTGCCTGCTCCCAGCCCCCAGAGAGCGCAGGGAGGCTCGGATCTGCAGCCACAATTTGTGCAGCTGCAGCTCCGCCCAAGAGGGCGGCCCGATCTGCAGCCACAGTTTGGGTAGCTGCAGCAACATCCAGGAACTTCCTGCCCCAACTCAGAAGCGGTGGGTCTCTGGCTTGTTCCCTCCAGCTCCACTAAGCATGCAGCCCTGGGTGCCTCCCTGCTGCAGCTGGTGTGATGGTAGTGGCAGGCCATCTGGAGCAGCCGCTGCCATCATTGCCTCATTCAAATTGAGGTTCTTCTGGGTTCTTGGTATGACAAGTGATTTTTTTTTAATTGTATCTTGGACATACTGGTATTATTTTATGATTTTCTGGATCTTATTGAAATTTTATATTTTAGCAGGCCTCCACTGACACCTTGCTAGTGGAGGAAGGGACACCATCTTGGTTTTTGTTTTGTTTTGTTTTGTTTTTGAGACAGAGTCTTGCTCTGTTGCACAGGCCAGAGTGCAGTGGCATGATCTTGCTTCACTACAACCTCCGCCTCCCGAGTTCAAGAGATTCTCCTGCCTCAGTCTTGCGAGCAGCTGGGATTACAGATGCCCACCACCACACCTGGCTAATTTTTGAAGTTTTAGTAGAGATGGGGTTTCACCATGTTGACCAGACTGGTCTTGAACTCCTGACCTCAGGTGATTCACCTGCCTCAGCCTCCCAAAGTGCTGGGATTACAGGAATGAGCCACCATGCGGGGCCTGGATACCATCTTGTTACTACTGGGTGGAGGTGCAAGTCCATGCTCCTCCCTGAGCCTCTGCTGACATGAGGAAAGGTGCCTCATTGTTGCTGGGTAGGGGTAGACATTTAGACACCCGATTCAGCCTCCACTGCTATCACAGGTATAGGGAGGGGGGCACTGTTGCTGGCAGGCAGGGGTGGAAATCTAGACGCCCAGCTCAGCTTCTGTGGACACTGCAGGAAGGGAGAATGGTGCTTCATTATTGCTAGGTGAGGTGGAAATATAGGTTCCTTATTCATCTCTGTCTGCAGTTTTTGCCATGAAGTTTGGCTGGAGTAGTGTAAATGTTGTCAAAAGATTTTCTCTCCAACTAGGCCACCCATTTTCCAGTTCTTTGGCTGGAGAAAGAATTGGGGTTTGGGGGACAGTTTTATCTGCCATATAATAATCAGCTGGCAATTTTAAAAAGCAGCTGCTGGGATTTTAACTGGGATTGTATAAGCAAAATGGAATAAATCTTTAGAATTCTGAGTCTTCCAATATATGAAAATGTTATAACCCTCCATTTGTTTAGGTCTTTAATTGTTTTAATATTATTTACTTGCTTTTAGCATACAGATCTTGCACATCTTTCATTAGAATTAATTTATTTTGGATACTGATGTAAATGCTATAATTTAAGGTAACTTATTTTCCAATTATTTATTTTTTAACAATAATTTATTTTTATGTGTTGATTTTGTATTCAGGTCCTGCTAAATTTATTTGTTAATTCTGTAGATTCATTTTGAGTTTTTTGTTTGTTTGCTTTGTTTTGTTTTGAGACGAAGTCTCCCTCTGTCCCCCAGGCTGGAGTGCAGTGGCATGATACCGTTTCACTACAACCTCTGCCTCCCCGGTTCAAGTGATTCTCCTGCCTCAGCCTCCTGAGTAGCTGAGACTACAGGCACAAGCCACCACGCCCAGCTAATTTTTGTATTTTTAGTAGAGACGGGGTTTCACTGTGTTGGCCAGGCTGGTCTTCAACTCCTGACCTCGTGATCCACCCGCCTCGGCCTCCCAAAGCACTGGGATTACAGGCATGAGCCACCGCGCCTGGCCTCATTTTGAGTTTTTTATGTTGTCTGTGAATAATGAAAATTTTGTTTCTTCTTTTCCAGTACTTACATACTTATTCCTTATTACCTCATTGCACATTGTTAAATATAAACTGTCCAGTTTAATGTTGAATCAAAACAGTAACAGAGGATAAACTCATTTTATTCCATATCTCAGGGGGAAAGCTTTTTTTTTTTTTTTTTTTTTTTGAGATGGAGTCTTGCTCTGTTGCCCAGGCTGGAGTGCAGTGGCGCAATCACGACTCACTGCAACCTCTGCCTCCTGGGTTCAAGCGATTCTCCCGCCTCAGCCTCCCGAGTAACTGGGACTACAGGCACGTGCCACCACACCTGGTGTTTTTTAGTAGAGACGGGGTTTCACCATGTTAGCTAGGATGGTCTCGATCTCCTGACCTCATAATCTGCCCATGTCAGCTTCCCAAAGTGTTGGAATTACAGGCGTGAGCCACCACACCGAGCCAGGGTGAAAACTTCTAATATTTGGCAATAAATACATTGTTTGCTATACTTTTTTATAGTAATCTTTTCTCAGATTAATTTAGGGCACACTCTTTCATCACTACTTAAAAATGTTTCTAAAAAAGTTTTTATTTATTTTGTTTCTATTGCTGCTGAACAAATGCATAGCAAAGATTTTTTTTTTTAAATCCTGAATGGGTATGGCATTTTATCAAATGCTTATTCTCCATCAATTGTGACAACTGCATTTTTATCCTTTAATTTAAATGTCAAATCAACTTTATATTTTTGGAATAAACTCAACATCGTATAACATTTACCCTTTTATAGATTGCTGGATTTGTCTTGCTAATAGTTTATTTAGAATTTTTGTCTATGTTTATGAGAGCAATTGACCTATAGGTTTCTTTCCTTTTAACATTTTTTCCAGGTTTTGGTGTCAAGGTTATGCTGGCCTCTTAGTATGAATTGGGCTGTATTTTCTCTTTTTCTAATCCCTGGAATATTTTGTGTAATATAAATATTATTTATCCTTTAAATGTTTGGGAATTTTAACTTCTTTTTCTTTTAATTTTTCTTTCGCACACAGACCTTGGGGGTCCCAAAAACATGTTCCCCTGGATTTTTTTTTTTTTGAGATGCAGTTTTGCTTTTTCGCCCATGCTGGCGTGGAGTGGTGCAATCTCGGCTCATTGCAACCTCCTCCCGCTGGGTTCAAGCGATTCTCCTGCCTCAGCCTGCCAAGCAGGTGGGATTAAAGACACCCACCATCATGACAGGCTAATTTTTGTATTTTTAGTAGAGAAGGGGTTTTGCTACATTGGCCAGTCTGGTCTCAAACTTCTGACCTCAGGTGATCCACCTGCCTTGGCATCCCAAAGTGCTAGGGTTACAGTTGTGAGCCACTGTGCCCAGGCCTCCCCTGGAAATTTTACTGATAAACCTAGCAGGCTCTAGAGTTTTTTTGTAAGAATTTTTTTTTTTTTTTTTTTAAAGACAGATCTCACTCTGTTGTGCAGGCTGGAATGCAGTGGTGTCATCTTGGCTTACTGCAGCCTCTACCTTCTGGGCTCAGGTGATCCTCCCTGAGGACCAAAACAACATGGTATAAAAATAGACACATAGATCAATGGAACAGAAGAGAGAACCCAGTAATAAAGCCATATAGTCATAGCCAACTGATCTTTGACAAAGTTGACAAAAACATACACTGAGAAAAGGACGCTCTTCAATAATGGTGCTGGTAAAAAATATATATATATATTTAAATATATTTTTATATATTACATAATATAATATAATAATAATATTATTATATATAATATATAATATATAAAAATATATTTATATATATAATATATGTATTTTAGACATAGTCTCACTCCATTGCCTAGGCCGCAACCTCTGTCTCCTGGGTTGAAGAGATTCTTGTGCCTCAGCCTCCCAAGTAGCTAGGATTACAAGTGTGTGCCACCACACCTGGCTAATTTTTGTATTTTTAGTAGATACGGAGTTTCACCACCTTGGCCAGGCTGGTCTACTCTCCTGAGTAGCTGGGATTATAGGTGCCCACCACGACTCCTGGCTAATTTTTTGTATTTTTAGTAGAGATGGGGTTTCACTATGTTGGCCAGGCTGGTCTTGAACTCCTGACCTTGTGATTTGCCTGTCTCAGCCTTCCAAAGTGCTGGGATTACAGGTGTGAGCCACCACACGAAACTAGGAACATTTTATATATATATGTGTAGTGTACACACCATGGGAGACACACACATGTATATACACATACATGCACCTATATAACATACATGTATCTGTTATAAATACATATATAACATGTATACATATACACACACATATATATACATATATACACACACCATGGAGTATATACATACACATATATGCATATATATGTTATATTTACATATATATACAATGTGTGTGTGTATATACACATACCATAGAATACTAATCAGCCATAAAAAAGAATGTAATCATGTTTTTGCAGCAACATGAATGGAACTGGGGGCCATTATCTTAAGCGAAATAACTCAGTACCAGAAAGTCAAATACTGCATGTTCTCACTTATAAGTGGGAGCTAAATAATGTGTACACATGGACATAGTGAAATAATAGACATTGAAGACCAGAAAGGTGGGGAGGGTACCAGGGAGTGAGGGATGAGAAATTAACTAATGGGTACAATGTACACTATTCAAGTGACGGCTACACCAAAAGTCCAGACATCACGGCTATGTAACGTATCCATGAAACAATATTGCACTTGTACCCCTTAAACTATAAAAATAAACTGAAAAAACTAGAAAAACATGGATTCTTATCACCTAGTGGCAAAAAGTTTAGCACCACTATCATCTGCAGTAAAATGGAAGGTAGAAAAGGTACCTAGTGAAATGGGTGATCTAAGGAGGCTTTCGGGATGGATGTTAAAAGCATTTCCTGATTCTTCTCACTTTTTTTTTTTTTTTTTTTGAGACAGAGTCTCACTCTGTCGCCCAGGCTGGAGTGCAGTGGCCAGATCTCAGCTCACTGCAAGCTCCGCCTCCCGGGTTTACGCCATTGTCCTGCCTCAGCCTCCCGAGTAGCTGGGACTATAGGCCACCTCGCCTGGCTAGTTTTTTGTATTTTTTAGTAGAGACGGGGTTTCACCGTGTTAGCCAGGATGGTCTTGATCTCCTGACCTCGTGATCCACCCGTCTCGGCCTCCCAAAGTGCTGAGATTACAGACTTGAGCCACCGCGCCCGGCCTCTTCTCACTTCTTAAAGTAAAATATGAGAGAAGAGAGATAAGTTATAGAAAAAACCCTTATATAAAGCAGTCTTTTTTTTAAAACAAAAAGGAGCAATAATTCATGGGTCAAAAAATGTCTAGCATCTACAGATGGCAAGTAAAGCTAACACTAACAAATGACAACTGGGATTCCATCCAACCGCAGCAGAACACACATTCTTCTCAACCACATATGGAACATTCTCTAGGATAGATCATATGTTACACCACAAAATGAGTTTTAACAGATTTAAGAAGACTGAAATTATATCAAGTATCTTTTTTGACCATAATGATATGAAAGCGACAGTCAGCAGAGTAAACACACAGCCCACAGAGTGGGAGAAAATCTTCACAATCTATACATCTGACAGAGGACTAATATCCAAAATCTACAAGGAGCTCGAATTAGCAAGAAAAAACAAACAATCTCGTCAAAAAGTGGGCCAAGGACATGAATAGACAATTCCCAAAAGAAGATATACAAATGGTCAACAAACCTGTGAAAAAATGCTCAGTATCACTAAGGATCAGGGAAATGCAAATCAAAACCACATTGTGATACCACCTTTCTCCTACAGTGATGGCCATAATTAAAAAATCAAAAAATAATAGATGTAAGTGTGGATGCAGTGAAAAGGGAACACTTTTACACTGCTGGTAGGAATGTAAACTAGTACAACCACTATGGAAAACAGTGTGGAGATTCCTTAAAGAACTAAAAGTGGAATTATCATTTGATCCAGGAATCTCACTTCTAGGTATCTACCCAGAGGAAAAGAAGTCATTATACAAGACAGATACTTGCACACACATAAATATAGCAGTAAAATTCACAATTGCAAAAATAAGGAACCAGCCCAGATGCCCGTCAATCAAAGAGTGGATAAATAAATTGTGGTATATATATACAAGATGGAATACTACTCAGCCATAAAAAGGAACGAATTAATGGCATTCAAATCAACCTGGATGGAACTGGAGACTATCATTCTAAGTGAAGTAACTTAGGGGTGGAAAACCAAACATCAGATGTTCTCACTCATAAGCGAGAACTAAACTATAAGGATGCAAAGGCATAAGAATGATACAATGGACTTTGGGGACTCAAGTGAAAGGGTGGGATGGGGGTGAGGGATAAAACACTGCAAATTGGATTCAGTGTATACTGCTCGGGTGATGGATGCACCAAAATCTCACACATCACCACTAAAGAACTTACTCATGTAACCAAATATACCTGTTCCCCCAAAATCTATGAAAATAATTTTTTTTTAAAAAAAGAAACTAGAAATCAATAACAAGGAATTTCAGAAAATTCACAACTACGTGGAAATTCAACAACATGCTCATGAGCAACCAATGGGTCGAAGAAGAAATTAAAAGGGAAATTTAGAAATATCCTTCCTTTTTGAAATCCAGTCTCTGAAAATCTTGACACAAATGGAAATGGACGCACAACATACCAGCCCTTATAGGATGCAGCAGAAGCAACTCTAAGAGGGAAATTTGTAGCGATAAATGCCTACACCAAAAAAGAAGAAAGATCCCAAATAAACAACCTAACATTGCACTTCAAGGAACTAGAAAAAGAAAAACAAATTAAGCCCAAAGTTAGTAGAAGGAATGAAAAAATAAAGATTAGAGCAAAATAAATTAAATAGAGACTAGAAAAATGGTAAGAAGTATCAACAATACTGAGTTGGATTTGGGTTTTTATTTTTGGCCAGGCAAGACGGTTCACACCTATAATCCCAGCACTTTGGGAGGCTGAGGTGGGTGGATTGCTTGAGCTCAAGAGTTTGAGACCAGCCTGGGCAACATGGCGAAACCCCACCTCTACAAAAGAATGCAAAAATTAGCCAGGTGTGGTGGCATGTGCCTATGGTCCCAGCTACTCAGGAGGCTGAGGTAGGAGCATAGCTTGAACCCAGGAGGTGGAGGTTGTAGTGAGCTGAGATTGTGCCACTGCACTCCAGTCTGGGTGACACAGAGAAATCCTGTCTCGAAAAAAAAAAAAAAAATTGATTTTTTAAAAAAGATATAATCAACAAACCTTTTTCAAGAACCTACAAGAGTTGAACTACTAGAAGCAGAGAGTAGCATGGTGGTTACCAGAACCTGTGAGGTGGAGGAATTGGGGAGATGTTGGTCAAAGGACACAAAATTTTATCTGGACAAGAGGAAAAAATTCAAGACCTCTATTGTATGTCATGGTGACTATAGTTAATAACAATACATTGTATACTTGAAAATTGTTAAGACAATAGATTTTTAAGTATTCTAGCCACAAAAAATGGTAAGTATGTGAGGTAGTGAATATGTTAAATAGCTTGATTTAGCCATTCCACAATATATACATATATCAAAATGTTATGTTGTACATCATAAATACATATACTTTTTAGTAGTCAATTTTTATACAACAGCAAGTAGGAAAGATTAAATTTAGGGTACTTTTAGGAAAATTGTCTAAAGATGAAGCTGAGAGTGATGGTAAAATCTTTTAAGACACAAATGTATTTATGATAAATAAGGGATCTGATAAATTAACTGCATAAAGATACCTGCATAAAGAAGACGCAGCAGTACTCTGTCAATGTGGCAATTATTCTTGGCTTTCAAATCTTCATAAAGCTATTCAGCTGCCTGTGATACATCTGATTGAAGTGAAAATTCCATTCCATCCTTAATAAAATTTTCTTTCATAGGGTTTGTTTTATCTCTGCCTAGTCATACCACCTCTTTTATTTTTATTTTATTTTATTTTTTTTGAGACGGAGTCTCACTCTGTCGCCCAGGCTGGAGTGCAGTGGCCGGATCTCGGCTCACTGCAAGCTCCGCCTGCCGGGTTCACGCCATTCTCCTGCCTCAGCCTCCCGAGTAGCTGGGACTACAGGCGCCCGCCACCTCGCCCGGCTAGTTTTTTTTGTATTTTTAGTAGAGACGGGGTTTCACCATGTTAGCCAGGATGGTCTCGATCTCCTGACCTCGTGATCCGCCCGTCTCGGCCTCCCAAAGTGCTGGGATTACAGGCGTGAGCCACCGCGCCCGGCCACCAGCTCTTTTAATAAAGCCTCAGAACATTTCTGAATGTTTACTGTGAGGCGAGTTACATCTGAAGTAAATGTTTCTTCATCCTAGAAGAAGCAGATTTCAGGTCTACTTGGGGAAATTCCGCAAACATAATGGCACAGGAAAGCCGAACACGAAGGAAGAGGAAAAGACGTGTCATTCAAATACTAACCAAAATAGGCCGGGTGCGGTGTCTCCCATCTGTAATCCCAACACTTTGGGAGGCGGAGGTGGGCGGATCACCTGAGGTCAGGAATTCAAGACCAGCCTGGCCAACATGGCAAACCCCGTCTCTACTAAAAATACAAAAATTAGTCAGGCGTGATGGTACAAGCCTGTAATCCCAGCTATTCGGGACGCTGAGACAAGAGAATCACTTGAACCCAGGAGGCCGAGGTTGCAGTGAGCTGAGATCGTGCCACTGCACTCCAGCCTGGAGACAGAGCAAGACTCCCTCTAAAAACAAAAACAGACAAACAAACAAACAAACCTAACCAAAATAAAGCTAGTGTAGCAATATTAACATAAGACAAAATATAACTTATCATGAAAATCATTAATAAGAAATCACTAAGAGATAGACCTCTGGCATGACAGCATAAGGCGCTCTGCTGACCTTGTCTTCATTGAAACTGACAAAAAGTATTTAAATGGCTGGGCACAGTGGCTCACGCCTGTAATCCCGGCACTTTGGGAGGCTGTGGGCGGATTGCTTGAGGTCAGGAGTTTGAGACCAGCCTGGCCAACATGGCGAAACCCCATCTCTACTAAAAATACAAAAATTAGCAAGGCGTGGTGGCACACACCTGTAATCCCAGATACTCCAGAGGCTGAGGCAGGAGAATCACCTGAACCCGGGAGGCAGAGGTTGCAGTGAGCAAAGATAGTGCCATTGCACTCCAGCCTGGGAGACAGAGTGAGACTTCACCTCATAAATAAAAATTTAAAAAAAAGAAAATTATTAAACACACACACACACAAGCTACATGAAGCCTCTGGAAATGGTCCTAAGAGTAAGCAGGAAGTGAACAAATATCTACTTGAGAAAATGTACACAAGTTTGGTAAGAAAGGTGAGAGTTTGTGGTATTTGAAATAAGACTGCTCTAGCGAGGAATATTTGATTCCTGACTACCGCAGCCAAGAACACATGCCTCTCTCTCCTCTTCATTTCCAGCCAGTGCTGAACCCTGACTTCCCATCAAAAATTAACTCAGAATAGACCAAAGACTTACATGTAAGAACAAAAAGTATAAAACTCTAGAAGAAAACATTTAGAAGGTAAATTTTTTTTTTTTTTTTTTGAGACGGAGTCTTTACTCTGTCACCCAGGCTGGAGTGCAGTGGCGCTAACTCGGCTCACTACAAGCTCCGCCTTCTGGGTTTACGCCATTCTCCTGCCTCAGCCTCCCGAGTAGCTACTACAGGTGCCCGCCACCTCGCCCGGCTAGTTTTTTTTTTTGTACTTTTAGTAGAGATGGGGTTTCACCGTGTTAGCCAGGATGGTCTCGATCTCCTGACCTTGTGATCCGCCCGTCTCGGCCTCCCAAAGTGCTGGGATTACAGGCGTTAGCCACCGCGCCCGGCTAGAAGGTAAATATTAATGACCTTGAATTTGGCAAAGAATTCTCAGATATGATACCAGGAGCATGAGCAACAAACGAAAATACAGGTAAATTGGACTTCATCAAAATGAAAACTTTGTGCTTCAAAAGACACTATCAAGAAAGTGAAAGACAACTCATGGAATGGGAGAAATATTTGTAAATCATCTATATCTGATGAGTGACTTGTATCTAGAATATATAAGAAACTCTTATAAGTCAATAACAGAAAAACATATAACCCAATTTTAAATGGGCAAAGGATCTGAATAGATATTCCTTCAAATGAGACACACAAATAGCAAACAAAACAAAACAAAACCACATGAAAAGATGCTTGACATCACTAGTCATTAGGAACAAGAGTGAAATACCGCTTCATAGCAACTAGGACGGCTAAAAGAGTCAGAAAAGAATAAGTGTTGAGGATGTGGAGAAATTGGAACCCTCTTACACTGGCAGTGGGAATGTAAAATTATGCAGCTGCTTTGAAAAACAGTCTGGCAGTATCTCGAATGATTAAACAGAGTTAGGATATGACCCAGCAATTCCACTCCTAGGTATATACCCAAGAGAAATGAAAACATACACATGGAAACTTGGGCATAAACATTTATGGCAGCGTTATTCATATTAGCCAGAAGGATAAAACATCCCAAAGGTCCATCAACTGAAGAATGGATAAACAAGATATAGTATATCCATACGACAGAAAGCTATCTGGCCATAAAAAGAATGCAACACTGATCCATGCTACAACATGGATGAACCTTGAAAACAGTATGCAAAGGGAAAGAAACCAGCCACAAAAGACCACAGACTTTATGATTTCATTCAAATGAATGTCCAGAACAGGGAAATCTATACAGACAGAAGTAGATTAGTGTTTCTTTCAGGCTGAGGTGGGAGTAGGGACAGAGGGATAGGAAAGTTACAGCTAAAGGGTATGGCGTTTCTCTTTCATGTGATAAAAACGTTCTAAAACTGGCTGTGGTGATGGTTGCACATATATGTAAATATATTTTAAACACCATTTCTTAAAAAATTTTTTCTTTCCATCCACTTTGAGTTAATCTAAAAACCATTGTTTTGTACATTTCAAACATGTGAATTGCATGGTATATGAATTATACCTCAAAGCTGTTTTTACTTTTCTTAAAATTTTTATTTTAGGTTCAGGGATACATGAGTTTGTTATATTGGTAAACTCGTGTCATGGGGTTCTTTTCTACAGATTATTTAGTAACCTAGGTACTAAGCCTAGTACCCAATAGTTATTTTTTCTGATCCTCTTCCTATTCCCATCCTCCACCCTCAAGTAGGCCCCAGTGTCTGTTGTTCTTCTCTTTGTGTCCATGTGTTCTCATCATTTAGCTCCTACTTATAAGTGAGAACATGTGGTGTTTGGTTTTCTGTTCCTGTGTTACTTTGCCAAGGATGATGGCCTCCAGTTCCATCTGTGTTCTAGCAAAGGATATAATCTCTTTCTTTTTTTTAATGGCTGCACAGTATTCCATGGTGTATATGTACCACATTTTCTTTTTCCAGTCTACCATTGATGGCATTTAGGTTGATTCCATGTCTTTGCTATTGTGAACAGTGCTGCAATGAATATATGCATGCTTGTGTCTTTATTGTAGAACAATTTATATTCTTTTAGGTATATACCCAGTAATGGGATTGCTGGGTCAAATGGTTGTCCTGTTTTTAGCTCTTTGTGGAATAGCCACACTGCTTTCCACAATGGTTGAACTAACTTACACACCTAACAGCAGTGCATAGCCATTCCCTTTTCTCCACAACCTTGAAAGCATCTGTTATTTTTTGACTTTTTAATAATAACCATTCTGATTGATGTGAGATGGTATCTCATTATGGTTTTGATCTGCATTTCTCTAATGATCAGTGATATTAAGCATTTTTAATATGCTTTTTGGCTACATGTCTTCTTTTGAAATGTGTCTGTTCATGTCCTTTTCCCACTTTTTAATGGGGCTGTTTGTTTTTTTCTTGTAAATTTAAGATCTTTATAGATAGTGGGTATTAGACTTTTGTCAGATGCATAGTTTGCAAATATTTTCTCCAATTATGTAGGTTGTCTGTCTACTCTTTTGATAGTTTCTTTTACTGTGCAGAAGTTTTTACCTTTTTTTGTTTGTTTGTTTTGAGACAGAGTCACGCCCTGTCACCCAGGCAGGAGTGTAGTGGCACAATCACGGCTCACTGCAACCTCCACCCCCTGGGTTCAAGTGATTCTCCTGCCTCAGCTTCCCAAGTAGCTGGGACTACAGGTGCCTGCCACCACACCTGGCTAATTTGTTTGTATTTTTAGTAGAGACGGGGTTTCACCATGTTGGCCAGGCTGGCCTCAAACTCCTGACCTCAGGTGATCTGCCCACCTTGGCCTCCCAAAGTGCTGGGATTACAGGCATGAGCCACCACACCTGTCCTGCCGTTACCTTTAATTAGATCCGTTTGTCAGTTTTTTCAATTTTTTTTTTAAGAGATAGGGTCTTGCTATGTTGGCCAGGTTGGTCTTGAACTCCTGGCCTCAAGTTATCCTCCTAATTTGGCCTCCGAAAGTGCTGGGACTACAGGCATGAGCCAGCAGGCCCAGCCTCTGTCAGTTTTTGCTGTGATTGCTATTGATATCTTTGTCATGAAATCTTTGTCCATTCCTATGTCCACAATGGTATTGCCTAGTTGTCTTCTAGTGTTTTTATAGTTTTGGGTTTTACATTTAAGTCTTTAATCCATCTTGAGTTAATTTTTGTATATGCTGTAAGGAAGGGGTCCAGTTTCAGTCTTTAGCATATGACTAGTCAGTCAGTCAGTTATCCCAGCACCATTTATTAAATAGGGAATCCTTTCCCCATTGCTTGTTTTTATCAGGTTTGTTGAAGATCAGATGCTTCTAGGTGTGTGGCCTTATTTCTGAGCTCTCTATTCTGTTCCATTGGTCTGTGTGTCTGTTTTTATATCAGTACCATGCTGTTTTGGTTACCACAGCCCTGTAAGTATACTTTGAAATTGGGGAACATAATGCTTCCAGCTTTGTTTTTTTTTGTTCATTTGTTTTGTTTTTTGCTTAGAATTACCTTGGATACTTGGGCTCTTTTTTGGTTCCATATGAATTTTAAAATAATTTTTTCTTGTTCTGTGAAAAATGTCATTGTCAGTTTTATAGGAATAGCATTGAATCTGTAAATTGCTTTGGGCAGTATGGCCATTTTGATGATACTGATTCTTCCTGTACATGGGCATGGAATGCTTTTGCATTGTTTATGTCATCTCTGATTTCCTTGAACAGTGTTTTGTAATTGTCATTGTAGAGATCTTTCACCTTCCTGGTTAGCTGTATTACTAGGTATTTTATTCTTTTCGTGGCAATTGTGAATGGGATTGCATTCCTGATTTGGCTCTTGGTTTTGCTGTTGTTGATGTATAGGAGTGTAGTAATTTTTACACATTGAGTTTGTATCCTGAGACTTTGCTGAAGTTGTTTATTAGCTGAAGGAGCTTTTGGGCCAAGACTGTGGGGTTTTCTAGATATAGAATAATGTCATCTACAAACAAAGATACTTTGACTTCCTCCCTTCTTATTTGAATGCCCTTTATTTCTTTCACTTATCTGATTGCTCTGGCCAGGACTTCCAATACTGTGTTGAATAGGAGTGGTGAGAGAGGGTATTCTTGTCTTGTGCTGGTTTCCAAGGAGAGTGCTTCCTGCTTTTGCCAATTCAGCAAGATACTGGCTGAGGGTTTGTCATATGTGGCTCTTATTATTTTGAGTTATGTTCCTTCAATATCTAGTTCATTGAGAGTTTTTAGCATGAAGGGATGTTGAATTTTATCAAAAGCCTTTTCTGCATCTATTGAGATAATCATGTGATTTTTGTCTTTAGTTCTGTTTATGTGATTATTCACATTTATTCATTTATATCAATAAATGTGTATGTCGACCCAATCTTGCATCCCAGGGATAAAGCCTACTTCATTGTGATGGATTATCTTTCTGGTGTGCTGCTGGATTCAATTTGCAAGTATTTTGTTGAGGATTTTTGCATCAATGTTCATCAAGGATATTGGCCTGAAGTTTTCTTTTATTGTTGTGTCTCTGCCAGGTTTTGGTATCAGGATGATGCTGGTCTTATAAAATGAGTTGGAGAGGAGTCTCCCCTCAATTTTTTGGGATAGTTTCAGTAGGAGTGATACTAGTTCTTCTTTGTATATCTAGTAGAATTTGGCTGTGAATGCATCTAGTTCGGTGCCTTTTTTGTTTGGTAGACTATTTATTACTCACTCAATTTTGGAGATTGTTATTGGTTTGTTCAGGGAATCAATTTCTTCTTGGCTCAGTCTTGCAAGGGTATATGTATCCAGGAATTTATCCACGTCTTCTAGGTTTTCTAGTTTGTGTACATAGAGGTGTTCACAGTAGTCTCTGATGGTTATTTGTATTTCTGTGGGATCAGTGATAGCATCCCTTGTTGTTTCTGATTTTGTTTATTTGGATCTTCTCTCTTTATTGTCTAGCTAGTGGCCTATTTATGTTATTATTATTATTATTTTAAAAAAACCTAACTCTTGCATTTGTTGATCTTTTGAATGGGTTTTTTCATGTCTCAGTCTCCTTCAGCTCAGCTTTGATTTTAGTTACTTCTTGTCTGCTTTTTTTTTTTTTGAGACGGAGTCTCGCTCTGTCGCCCAGGCGGGAGTGCAGTGGCCGAATCTCAGCTCACTGCAAGCTCTGCCTCCCGGGTTTACACCATTCTCCTGCCTCAGCCTCCCGAGTAGCTGGGACTACAGGCGCCCGCCACCTCGCCCGGGTAGTTTTTTGGTACTTTTTTTTTTTTTTCAGTAGAGATGGGGTTTCACCGTGTTCGCCAGGATGGTCTCGATCTCCTGACCTTGTGATCCGCCCATCTCGGCCTCCCAAAGTGCTGGGATTACAGGCTTGAGCCACCGCGCCCGGCCTAGTTATTTCTTGTCTTCTGCTAGCTTTGGGGTTGGTTTGCTCTCGCTTCTCCAGTTCTTTTTCTTGTAATGTTAGGTTGTTAATTTGAGATCTTTCTAACTTTTACTTGGGGAGTTCAGTGCTATAAATTTTCCTCATAACACTGCCTTAGCTGTGTCCGAGAGATTCTGGTATGTTGTATCTTTGTTCTCATTAGTTTCAAAGAACTTGATTTCTACTGTGATTTTTTTACTTACACAAAAGCCACTGAGGACTTTTAATTTCCACATAATTGCATGGTTTTAGGTGATTTTTTTTAAAGTCTTGATTTCTATTTTTATTGCTGTGTGGTCTGAGAGTGTGTTTAGTATGATTTTGGTTCTTTTACATTTGCAGAGAATTGTTTTATGTTCAATTGTGTGATCAATTTTAGAGTATGTGCCATGTGGTGATGAGAACAAGGTATATTCTGTTGTTTTTGCGTGGAGAGTTCTGTAGCAGTCAATCAGATCCATTTGGTCCAATGTTGTGTTCAGGTACTGAATATCTTTGTTAACTTTCTGCCTCGAAATTGGTCTAATACTGTCAGTGGCATGTTGAAGTCTCCCACTACTATTGTGTGGGAGTCTAAGTCGCTTTGTAGGTCTCTAAGACCTTGCTTTATGAATCTGTGTGCTCCTGTGTTGGGTGGATATATATTTAGGATAGTTAGGTCTTCTTGTTGGAAGTGAACGCTTTATTGATTGATATGGTTTGGTTCTGAGTCCCCACCCAAATCTCATCTTGAATTGTAGTTCCCAGAATCCCCACGTTTCACGGGAGGAACCCGGTGGGAGGTAATGGAATCTTGGGAGTGGTTTCTCCCATGCTGTTCTCATGATAGTGAGTTCTCATTAGATCTGATGGTTTTATAAGTGTCTGGCATTTCCCCTGCTGGGACTCATTCTGTCCCCTGCCACTTTGTGAAGAGGTGCCTTCTGCCATGATTGTAAGTTTCCTGAGGCCTCCCCAGCAATGCTGCAGAACTGTGAGTCAATTAAACCTCTTTTCTTTATAAATTACCCAGTCTCAGGTATTTCTTCATAGCAGCATGAGAATGGACTAATACACTGATGTAATGCCCCTTCTTTGTCTTGTTTTTTGATCTTTATTGGTTTAAAGTCTGTTTTGTCTGAAATTAGGATTGCAACCCCTGCTTTTTTCTTATTTCCATTTGCTTGGTAGATTTTTCTTCATTCCTTTATTTTGAGCCTATGGGTGTCACTGTGTGTGATATGGGTCTCTTGAAGAGAGCCTACCATTGGGTCTTGCTATTTTGTCCAGCTTGTCACTCTGCCTTTTTAAATGGGGCATTTAGCTCATTTGCATTCAAGGTTAGTATTGATATGTGTGGATTTGATCCTGTCATTGTGTTGTAAGCTGGTTATTATGCCAGCTTGTTTATGTGGTTGCATTATAGTGTCACTGGTCTGTGTATCTGGGTGTATTTTTGGATTGGCTGGTAGTGGTTTTTCCTTCTCATATTTAGTGCTCCTTTCAAGATCTCTTGTAAGGCAGGCCTGGTGGTAATAAACTCCCTTAGCATTTGCTTATCTGAAAAGGATCTTATTTCTCCTTCACTGACGAGGCTTAGTTTGATTGGATATGAAATTCTTGGTTTAAGATTTTTTTTTAAGGGTGTTGTATATAGGTCCCCAATCTCTTCTGGCTTATAGAGGTCTGCTGTTAGCCTGATGGGGTTCCCTTTGTAGATGACCTGTCCTTTCTTTCTAGCTGCCTTTAACATCCTTTCTTTCATTTGGACCTTAGAAAATCTGACAATTATGTGTCTTGGGGACAGTATTTTTGTGTAGAATCTTGCAAGGATTCTCTGTATTTCCTGAATTTGACTGTTGGCCTCTCTAGCAAGGTTGGAAAAGTTTTCATGGACAGTATCTTGAAATATGTTTTCCAAGTTGTTTGCTTTATTCCTGCCCTTTTCAAGGGTGCCCGTGAGTCATACATTTGGTCTGTTTGCATAATCCTATATTTCTCGGAGGTTTTGTTCATTCATTTTCATTCTTTTTTCTTGATTTTTGTCTGACTGTCTTATTTCAGAAAGCCAGTCTTCAAGTTCTGAGATCTTTCCTCAGCATGATCTGCTGTTAATACTTGTGATTGCATTATGAAATTCTTTTAGTGTGTTTTTCAGCTCTATCAGATCAGTTAAGTTCTTTTTTATACTGGCTATTTTGTCTGTCAGCTCCCGTATTGTTTTATTGTGATTCTTAGTTTCTTGGATTGGGTTTTGCTGTTTTCCTGAATCTTGATGATCTTCACTCCTATCCACATTCTGAATTCTATTTCTTGTCATTTCAGCCAACTCAGCCTGGTTAAAAACCCTTGTTCAAGAACTAGTGCGATCATTTGGAGGACATAAGACACTCTGACCATTTGCGTTGCCAGAGTTCTTGCGTTGGTCATTTTTTATCTCTGCATTTGGGTGTTCCTTTAGCTGTGGTGTAGAATGAGTACAGAAAATTGACTTCTTTTCTGGATATTTTCACGGGTCTGAGGCTTTGTGCGGGGTTATTATTTGTAGCTGACTTATCTTTGGTTTCACAGAGGGGTAGGTTAGTGAGATATTTTTGGTGTTGAAGCTTTGGGGTGTGATCCGGTAGGTGGCACTCAGACGTAGTGGTCAGTTGGTAGGCTCTTGCTCAGTCCTGTGGCTCCCCTATATTTCCTCACAATTGCAGCCATGCTCCCTCTCAATGCTCTGAAAATGTGCCCTCCTCTCCCACTTGAGTGCTGCCTGTAGATTGTGGCTTGACACTCCCAGACTTCCCACTGCAGCTCTAGGGTATTCTTAGGGTTTATGTTTCCTCCCTAACTTGGAGACGTCAGAGGAATGAACTTTAGCAGTGGTTGTGGCTGAAAGTCTTTCCCTTATCTCCTGGGAGCCCTACCCCAGAGAGACACAGGTCAGCAATCACTTAGTGCAATCAGCCCTGAATGGGGCTATGGGCCCAAGCTGAGGGTTCCCTGCTGGGTGATAAGTGGAGAGGGGGAGGTGAGGGGTAGGTGGGACCCATGGGAGACAGACTGGCCTCCTCTCCTTGGGTAGACTGCTGCTTATTGGAAGTGTGGATAAGGTACTTAAGGTCTTTGCTCCTTCATTAGTCTCAGGGTAGCAAGGGCAGTTCCACTGCAGAGACAGTGGTAGAGGGGCTTTCATTTGCCCCTGAGGGCTTCACCTCTGAGGAATGTGGAGCCACTGTTACTGGGAGTGTTCAGCCAGTGGGGTGGGGCAGCTGAACTGCTGGCATAAGCTTGGAGCTCTGCTTGGGGATCGGGGGTCAAGGGCTTGCTTGGAAGAGAGACTGGTCTCCTCTTCATATGGTTACTGTGGTGTGTAGCTCAGGTATAGCCTTCAGGCTCTTTGTTTCTTCCCCAGACCAAGGGCAGCAGGGATGGAACTGCTGCTGTGGTAGTGGCAGAGCGGCAGTTGGATGCCTCTGGGGAAAACCCTGGGCCACTTCCGATGGGTATAATCAACTGTGGGTGGGACAACTGTTCTGCAGTCATGAGCTGGGGGCCCTGCCTAGTGAAGAGTCGGGGCCAGGGGTTCCCAGGGAAGAGGGGCTGGACTCCTCTCTGTACTGTGGCTGTGGCGTGCTGGAGGTGCCAGTGTAGTGACTAGGCCCCTTGTTCCTTCCCCAGCCCAAGGGCTGTTAGGGTTGTACCACTTCAACTGCAGTAGTGGAGGGGTTGTGGGTTGACTCTGGGATTTCCTCCTTGGAGAAATGCTGGGCTGCCTCTGTGATTGAAGTGGTCAGGCGCGAGTAGGTTGGTTGTGCTGGAGTTCCAGGTTGGGTGGCCCTGCTCAGTGAGGAGAAGTAAGGACTGGGACCTGGGTGGAGAACAGTCCAGTCACTTTTCTGCAAGGTGGGTGCTCTGTGCTGGGGGTTTGGACCAGCCTCTGGTCCCCACAGACTCTCCTGGGCCTGGAGACAGTAAGGATAAAGGCTGCAAGACAGTAAAGATGGCAACCCGCCCTTCCCACTGCAAGCTCTGTCTCAGGAAGTTTCAGAGCTGCTACTGGCCTGATAGCCCCAGTGAGGGGGTGGCTGGAAACCCCGGCCAGGAGGACCCACCCAGTGAGGAGTTAAGGGATTGAGACTCACATTGCAAACAGTCTAGCCACTTTTCTGTTGGGCTGCTGTAATATGCTCGGGGTCCGTCCCAGTCCCTAGTTACCTCATAGTTTTTAGTATCTGAACAACAAAGATGGTGGCCCACGCCTCCCTCTGGGAGCTCTGTCCCATGGGGGTTTGGAATTGCTGCCAGCTGGCAAACACCTGAGGGGGTGGATGGAGACCTCGGTCAGGAGGTTCTGCCAGTGAAGACAAATGGGATCCAGGACCCGCATGAAAAAGCAGCCTGGCCATCTCTCCGTAGAGCTGCTGTGCCGTGCCAGGGGACTGCTCCAGTCCCTACTCATCTTGGACTTCCCAGAATCAGATGGCAACAACAGCTAAGGCTGTGAGACAGCAAATATGGTGGCCTGCCACTCCCTCAGGGAGCTCCATCTCAGGAAGATGTAATGCTACTACTGTAGCTGGTTGGAGTTCCAAGTTAGTGGGTCTTCTCCTGTGACGTGCCATGGAAGTAGGGCCTGCACACCATTGCTGCTCAGTCCCCTAGATTCAGCCCCTTTCCTAGAGATATGTACAGGGGTCTAGCCTTCTTTTTTTTTTAGACACAGTCTCACTCTTGTCCCCCAAGCTGGAGTGCAATGGCATAATCTTGGCTCACTGAAACCTCTGCCTCCCGGGTTCAAGCAATTCTCCTGCCTCAGCCTCCTGAGTAGCTGGGATTATAGGCACCTGCTACCACGCCCGGCTAATTTTTGTATTTTTAGTAGAGATGGGGTTTCACCATATTGGCCAGGCTGGCCTCGAACTCCTGACCTCAGGTGGTCTGCCCGCCTTGGCCTCCCAAAGTGCTGGGATTACAGACGTGAGGCACTGTATCCGGCCGGGTCTAGCCTTCTTGGACAGAGTTGCAGCTGCTTTTGTTTGGGAAGCCCAGATATCTGAAGCTCCTGAGGCTCCATGTGTGCCTGAGTGGCTGCTGTGCTGGGACTCCACATAGCTCTGAGTGTCAGACCACAGGCCCTGGTGGAGTGAGTTCACAAGAGGATCTCCTGACCTGAGGTTTGCCAAGATCTTTGTCCTGCCTTCCTTTTCTCCATCCTCCCTGGGTCGAGTTGTTTTCTTGACGAGTCCTAACGCATGTACCTGGATGTTTCAGTTGAAGATGCTGTATTTACTTGCCCCTTCTTTTCTCCCAGTAGGAGCAACATGAACTAGCTGCTTATAGTCAGCCGTCTTGGCTAGCCCCGCTTCAAAGCTATTTTTAAAAAAATAAATCAGAAATAACATCACTTATTTATCCAAATTAATGATATACCAAAATGATACAATCACGAATGTTTTGCACCTAGCAACATAGCCTCTAAATACAAAAGGCAAAAATGAACAGAACTTGAGGGAGAAATTTATAATCCAAAGTCACTGGAAGATTTTAATATTTTTCTATCTGAAATGGACTTGTTAAAAATTTGGTAGGGTAGAACATTTCATCTTTCAATTAAGAAGATATACCTTTACCTATTTTATATGTATAACTGCATATACCTATATCAGAACTGAGTAGAGAGACCATGTATTAAACCACAAATTTCAGAATTAATATCACAAGACCCTCTTCTCATGTTGCTATTCTGTCAGAGGCAAGTGTACTGTTTGCTTACTCTTTTTAGTAAATCCAAGTGTTTTTTTTTTTTCAAGTTTGGCTGCTCTGCTAGAATCTCCTCTCCCTTTTGCAATAGGTTAGGTCTCAAGGCCATGGTGTTTCTATCCAGGAGCACCTGCAGCTATTTTCTCCTAAGGTCTTACAGAGGGGGTCCCCAACCCCTGGGCCACAGACTGGTACTGTAGAACCAGGCTACACAGCAGGAGGTGAGTGGTGGGTAAGCAAGTGAAGCTTCATCTGTATTTACAGCCATTCCACATCACCTCCATTACTGCCTGAGTTCTGCCTTCTGTCAGATCAGTGGCGACATTAGATTATCACAGGAGCTGGAACACTATTGCGAACTGTGCAGGCAAGGGATCTAGATTGCATGCACCTTGCGAGAATCTAATTAATGCCTGATGATCTGAGGTGGAACAGTTTCATCCTGAAACTATCCCGCCACTTCCCTCCCTTTACCCCAGTCTGTGGAAAAACTGTCTTCCACGAAACCAGTCCCTGGTACCAAAAACGTTGGAGGCTGCTGTCCTACGGCTCCCTGGACTTTGTAGTCTTCACAACTCCTCTCCTACTCAATTACTTATGAGTGATAAGGGTAAATTTTTATTCCTTCCAGAGGAGTCTACTGCAGCAGATATAAATTAAATTTTTTTCAATAGGTCATCATTGATTACTAATGGATTATCCTGTTATTATTTCCCTACAGAGAATTTTTGGCTAGTAAAATTTTATCTTCAGGTTTCACTTTGTTCTTTTTTCTATCTCTTCCAATCTCAGAAATTCCCCATCCTCACTTTGGGAGAGGGGTTAATTTGATCTGTCGGTAATATTTTAATTCAAACTCATCTTCTTGATCTTTCTCACTTTTCTATAGCTATTGTTTTTGTTCCCTGCTGGTCATTCCCCTCCGATAAGAAACAGTAAACTTTTTAGAGCAGTTATTCAAACTATTTTGAGGGATGCTTGTGAGTTACACAGGGACTTTTTCATGTCCCACCTATGAGGAAGAAAAAAAATGGAAAGAGGCTCCTATTTCTGTTATTTTGCATAGACGGGCGCCCTTTCCTTTTATCTGAGGAAAGACATTGTTTCTCAAAAATCTGAAAAATGCTGCCTTTTTACAAAACCATAACCCTCACAACATTTTAGGATTTCGTAATTAATCATGTAGAAAATTACCAGCAAATAACTCTTAGATTTACATAGAAGTTAAAATCTAAAGAATGGTGTATATTTGGTTCCAAAAAACCATAGAAAGAACTTTTATTTTTAAAAAACAAATTCCTGGCTCTTGGCCTTGGATCATACTTTATGAATCACTGTCTTAGAAGACAAAAGCAAAATTCTGAGGTGACAGTTAAGAAGAAAGGGAAACAGTTGCTTGGACAACTGAAGTCTTGTAATTTAGGTGGCACAATGTCTAAAGATACCTTCATTTTTTTTTTTTTTTTTTTTTTTTTTTTGAGACTGAGTCTGGCTCTGTCGCCCAGGCTGGAGTGCGGTGGCCGGATCTCGGCTCACTGCAAGCTCCGCCTCCCGGGTTCACGCCATTCTCCTGCCTCAGCCTCCCGAGTAGCTGGGACCACAGGCGCCCGCCACTTCGCCCGGCTAGTTTTTTGTATTTTTTAGTAGAGACGGGGTTTCACCGTGTCAGCCAGGATGGTCTCGATCTCCTGACCTCGTGATCCGCCCGTCTCGGCCTCCCAAAGTGCTGGGATTACAGGCTTGAGCCACCGCGCCCGGCCAATACCTTCATTTTATGTATTTAAGGAATAATATTTTTCATTCCTCTCATAGCTGGAGACCAAACTCCTTTTAAAACGGGTCTCTCACTGTATATCTATAACTCTCATCATAGAGACCCTTCTTAAAAGAGTTTAGTTTCCTGCTGTGAGAACAAATGCCTGGGGCCTGTGGATGAGGGAGGCATAGGGAAGAAGCTCTATGTATACCCTCCTCCCTGGGATAGCACAGTGAGAGCACACTTGGATATGAAGGGCAGGCAGCCAAGGAAAGCAGCCAGTGAGATTCCTTGAGCAACAGTGATCCCAAATAATTTTTCTTAAACAGTAGGCTGCCTTGCCCAAGGTTCACAGGAGAAGCTTGTTATATGTGCAGATTCCAGGTCCCAACCCACAGAAAATTTCATCCAATAGGTCTATAGCTTGGCCCCAAAGCCTGGTGATTCTGACTGAGACAGGAGGTCTCTGAACCTCACTCTAAGAAACACTAAACCATGGGGTACTTGCAGGAGCACACGGATCTTCCTGAGCCACATATACATGTCTCTTCCCAGCTTGCTAGACTTGTCTGTGTCCTGGGAAATCAGCCTGTGGGTAGGATGGTCATCCTGGACACGCCCTTCCCTCCAGAAGACTTATCTGTGGTTAACAATTTCCAGAAATCTGGGTTACTACCTGATGATAATCTAACACCAGAGCATTTCCTCCTTCAAAGTTGCTTCAAATGGCCTTCAGCAAACCATGTAATTCTAGCAAAGCGCCTGGCTTGATGTCAGAGCTGCTGCTGTGGGGGTCAGAACACAAGTCTTCCATAGAAATACAACGAAGACAAAGCCAGACTCGTTGTGTTCATAGACTGAGTCTGGGGATCAGAGCCTGCCACTGGCTTTCGTGTCTCACGTTGTCAGAGGTGCGGGGCAGCCCCACTCCCTGCGAGCTCCTCACACTGATCTTGTGCTGGCGGGAGCCACCCCAGAGCCACCTTTTCCCCTGGCAGCCCAGCAGCTCACCACTGGGGAGGAGGATGCATTCACTGATTAAAGTTTAAAAGGCAGGTGAGGAAGTGGGACTAATTAGCCCCACGAAGGCCCATTAAAGTGTTTGAAAAGTTACTAGCATCTCTGAGAGTCTACCCATGAGGAAACAAGGGGCTGGGAAACTGGGAATGAGGGGAATAGATCCACACAGATCCCTGCAAATATGCTGAGCACTCGCCCCAAAACACTACTCCACCTTCACCCTAAACTTAACTCTTATGTGATTATCTGTATTTCCTCGACACTGGAAAACCAGGTTTTTCTTTTTTCTGTGCCAGTTACCCAATGTACATTTGTGCTGTAGATGAGAGCTGAGGACCTTCCTGCCCTTCAAGATTATAGTAAAGTTAGAGGCATGTTATGTGGTTCCCAAATATTTGGGAA
>NC_037675.1:22401932-22412216 GCF_003255815.1 Theropithecus gelada | reverse complement strand
TTCCCAAATATTTGGGAACCACATAACATGCCTCTAACTTTACTATAATCTTGAAGGGCAGGAAGGTCCTCAGCTCTCATCTACAGCACAAATGTACATTGGGTAACTGGCACAGAAAAAAGAAAAACCTGGTTTTCCAGTGTCGAGGAAATACAGATAATCACATAAGAGTTAAGTTTAGGGTGAAGGTGGAGTAGTGTTTTGGGGCGAGTGCTCAGCATATTTGCAGGGATCTGTGTGGATCTATTCCCCTCATTCCCAGTTTCCCAGCCCCTTGTTTCCTCATGGGTAGACTCTCAGAGATGCTAGTAACTTTTCAAACACTTTAATGGGCCTTCGTGGGGCTAATTAGTCCCACTTCCTCACCTGCCTTTTAAACTTTAATCAGTGAATGCATCCTCCTCCCCAGTGGTGAGCTGCTGGGCTGCCAGGGGAAAAGGTGGCTCTGGGGTGGCTCCCGCCAGCACAAGATCAGTGTGAGGAGCTCGCAGGGAGTGGGGCTGCCCCGCACCTCTGACAACGTGAGACACGAAAGCCAGTGGCAGGCTCTGATCCCCAGACTCAGTCTATGAACACAACGAGTCTGGCTTTGTCTTCGTTGTATTTCTATGGAAGACTTGTGTTCTGACCCCCACAGCAGCAGCTCTGACATCAAGCCAGGCGCTTTGCTAGAATTACATGGTTTGCTGAAGGCCATTTGAAGCAACTTTGAAGGAGGAAATGCTCTGGTGTTAGATTATCATCAGGTAGTAACCCAGATTTCTGGAAATTGTTAACCACAGATAAGTCTTCTGGAGGGAAGGGCGTGTCCAGGATGACCATCCTACCCACAGGCTGATTTCCCAGGACACAGACAAGTCTAGCAAGCTGGGAAGAGACATGTATATGTGGCTCAGGAAGATCCGTGTGCTCCTGCAAGTACCCCATGGTTTAGTGTTTCTTAGAGTGAGGTTCAGAGACCTCCTGTCTCAGTCAGAATCACCAGGCTTTGGGGCCAAGCTATAGACCTATTGGATGAAATTTTCTGTGGGTTGGGACCTGGAATCTGCACATATAACAAGCTTCTCCTGTGAACCTTGGGCAAGGCAGCCTACTGTTTAAGAACAATTGTTTGGGATCACTGTTGCTCAAGGAGTCTCACTGGCTGCTCTCCTTGGCATATCCACGTGTGCTCTCACTGTGCTATCCCAGGGAGGAGGGTATACATAGAGCTTCTTCCCTATGCCTCCCTCATCCACAGGCCCCAGGCATTTGCTCTCACTCTTATGCACTCCACTCCATAATCCATTCCGATATGATAAGATCACCTTCAAGTTTTCCTCCTACATTTCATTCACAGGTACAAACTACAGCCAATAGAAATAGTGGTAATTGCAGCATCCTTTGAACAACTGTCAGAGATGCCCATTTCTCCATAATCCTTTCCCTGAGTCACTCTAAATTCTGAGGAATTTTGAATTTAGTGTAGATTGGAGAAGAGAGATGAAAGAGGAAAGGGGAGCAGAAGAGGGAGAGAGTGGGTTTAAAGCAAGTGATAAATCTGGAGGCTCTGACCAGCTATCCACTGTATTACCCACCACCCTACCCCATCCCATCCCACCACTCCATTCCAGTGTACACTTCCTGCCTCATCCACACTGTCCTGAGCGTTGCGCACATTCCTGTTTTTCTCTTCTTTTGTTCTTTTAATCAGAGAGATACTTGCAGACCTGTTACCTAAATTGAAACAGCCCACCAAAGAAAGAAGATGGGAAGCTGGGTCTCAAAATTCTACTCCACTCTTAATGACCACCTTTCTATTTTCTTAAAGTGCCCGCAAATTATTTCCACTCTGGAAATTTTACAGTCATTTATCTGAATTCCTCTAATTTGCCTTGAAGTCGAATTGGCCTTTGTCACCAATGGCGCCAAAGACATTTGCAACCCAAATCTAGGGCTGCCCACATTCTACAATAGTGGGATTTATTATACAATGACAGCTGTTAGATTAAGGATAGCTGAATGTTACATCTAAGTGACTTGAAATGAGTCACATAATTGCATTCCACGTGCTCTAAAAGCAATTGCTAACGTTTTGTGTTCAAATTTGCACTTATATTTTGTGTCTCAATTTTATTAGGGCATGTTACCTCTTTGGGCATTTCTAAAAGCTTTTTTCTAGTCACTAGTCACAGTATTCTATCAACACAAATAGTGCCTCATTCCCTGCCTGACAACTAAATTTAGTTATACATATGTCCAGAATCTTCTCCTGCCCAGGTAGTTTGATGATTCTGGAAATTATGCCATTGGAATTAGTCAGAATCTTTGCCTGCTCAATCCAGCTCTTTCCTCTCCCAAATTCTTCCAACACTTTTCACAGGTGTGTTATTCACTTACTCTCCTCAGGGCAGGAGGAGGCAGCTCACTTTTGACCTTTTTTGTCTTACTCAGCCACATCTGTTGGCTTCAAAGTCTTTGTAACTGAGAGTCTTCACCCAAGAGCACGGGGTGCTTAACTGGCTCAGCATCCAGAGGTAACTTGGGAAGACATGTGGTAGAGGAGCCAATGGGGCAGAGGAGAGCGTGGTGTTTAGGTGATGCATTCACAGCCTTATTCACTCTCTAAATAGAAAAGACATTTTCACAAAGCCTCACTCACTTCGTTCCTTCCCTGCTGGCCGCAACATCCCCTGAGTCCAGGGTAATTTTGTTCTCTGGAAATGATGGGCAGCTTTGTGGATGATGAGAAGACTCTCCCGTTGATGGAGGATCCCACATGCAGTCTTATACCACCTTCACCCCTCCAAACTCTCAGCCCTTGTTACCTTAAGTACTAACGTTATTGCCTGGCTAGTGCTGATTTCACAGAGCCAATTTTATAGCTGACCCAATGAGCCATCTACAGCCTCTCTGAAGGCCTGTTTAGTAATGCTTGCATAGCACGTATGTCTCTGTCGATACTGTTAGGTGGTAGGTTGCTTGCTAAGCTTTGTTGTGGGTTCATCTTATTTATCATGTTTATTTAGGTTTTGGGTCTATTTTCTTAGTGAGAATGCTCATAGCTAACCTTCTTTGAACTTCCTCAAAGTGCTGGAATTTGTTCAAGTTCTCTGCATGAAATAACTCATTGAATTTTTATAATAATCTTTACAGACAGGTGCTATTATCCTTATTTCACAGATGGAAAAATGGAAACTCAGAAAGGTAAAGTAACATTCCTGAGATTACACAGCTAATTAATGGCAAAGTCCCAACTTTGAACCTTGGCAGTCTGACACTGCAGTATGTGTGGCTTAAACACAAAATATACTGTCTATAGAATATAAGCTTCCCGAGGTCAGGCACTCTTGAAATCCTGATAGGGAGAACACAGAGCTTAGCATATGGAAAACTATGAATATATACTTGGTAAGTGACTGTTTCATTACTTAGAATTTTTAAGATCCTCGAGACCAATTGTGGATATTTCTCTTATATTTTCCACTGCTGCTCAAGTAATGCTTACCAACTAGCCAACCAACCAAGGAGAGAAGACCCTTTCTATGACAGAGTTTCATCTACAAAACCAAATGCCCTCAATAAGACTCATCTTCAGAAGGCTGTCCTTAGGCAGAATTCAACTCAGTGAGAGCCCCAGGTGTTCAATCTAATTTATGGTGGTGCCTTCTTTCTCCACCACAGAGCACTGGAGAAGCATGAAAGGGGCAAACCTGAGCCAAGGGATTGAGTTTGAGCTCTTGGGCCTCACCACTGACCCCCGGCTCCAGAAGCTGCTCTTCATGGTGTTCCTGGGCATGTACACCGCCACTCTGCTGGGCAACCTGGTCATGTTCCTCCTGATCCATGTGAGTGCCACCCTGCACACACCCATGTACTCCCTCCTGAAGAGCCTCTCCTTCTTGGATTTCTGCTACTCCTCCACAGTTGTGCCCCAGACCCTGGTGAACTTCTTAGCCAAGAGGAAAGTGATCTCCTATTTTGGCTGCATGACTCAGATGTTCTTCTATGCGGGTTTTGCCACTAGTGAGTGCTATCTCATCGCTGCCATGGCCTATGACCGCTATGCTGCTATTTGTAAGCCCCTGCTCTATCCAACTGTCGTGTCTCCTGAGGTCTGTGCCTTGCTGATTGTGGGCTCCTACAGTGCAGGATTCCTCAATTCTCTTATCCACACTAGCTGTATCTTTAGTCTGAAATTCTGCGGTGCTTATGTGGTCACTCACTTCTTCTGTGATGGACCACCCATCCTGTCCCTGTCTTGTGTAGACACCTCACTGTGTGAGATCCTGCTCTTCATTTTTGCTGGTTTCAACCTTTTGAGCTGCACCCTCACAATCTTGATCTCCTACTTCTTAATTCTGAACACCATCCTGAGAATGAGCTCAGCCCAGGGCAGGTTTAAGGCATTTTCCACCTGTGCATCCCACCTCACTGCTGTCTGCCTCTTCTTTGGCACAACACTTTTTATGTACCTGCGCCCCAGGTCCAGCTACTCACTGACCCAGGACCGCACAGTTGCTGTGATCTACACAGTGGTTATCCCAATGCTGAACCCCCTCATCTACTCTTTGAGAAACAAGGACGTGAAGGAAGCTTTAATAAAGGTTTGGGGTAGGAAAACAATGGAATGATTTCTCAATGCATTACCACACATCTTTAGGAAGCCGAGGGAACTTTTACCTTAGGTGGTGTCACCCTGAGCACATTCCCATGCCTGCCCCTGTGAATATTGGGCATGCCTTCTGGTCTGCAGGTGCTTCTGCATCTACCTGCCACAGAAGAACTGATGGTGTCCTAGAGACTAAGAAGCGAGAAGGGTGTGTCTGCTTGTTGCATAATTCAACCTGTTGGCAAGATTTATTTATCCATGTTGAGATACTTCATTCATTTTTCCCAGTTTGTGTATTTCCTTTCATTTCCCTCCTTCCCTTCCTCCCTCCCTCCCTCCCTCTCTTCCTTCCTTCCTTCCTTCTTTCTTTCTTTCCTTCCTTCCTTTCTCTCTCTCTCTCTTTCTCTCTCTCTCTCTCTTTCTCTCTCTCTCTCTTTCCCTCTCTCTCTCTCTCTCCCTGCCCCCCAGGCTGGAGCACAGTGGTATGAACATTGCTCAGTGCAGCCTCAACCTCCTGGCCTCAAGTGATCCTCCTGCCTCAGCCTCCTGAGTAGCTGGGACTACAGGTGCATGCCACCATACCTGGCTAAATTCCTGTTAGGGAGAACACAGAGCTGAGCATATGGAAAATTATGAATATATACTTGGTGAGTGACTGTTTTATTACTTAGAATTTTTAAGATCCCCAAGACCAAATTGTGGATATTGCTCTTATATTTTCCGTTGCTGCTCAAGTAATGCTTATCAACTAACCAACCAGTCAACCAAGGAGATAAGACCCTCTCTATGACAGAATTTCATCTACAAAGCCAAATGCCCTCAATAAGACTCATCTTCAGAAGGCTGTTTTTAATTTTTGTAGAGATGGGGTCTCCCTGTGTTGCCCAGGCTGGTCTTGCACTCGTGAGCTCAAGTGATCCTCCTACCTTGGCCTCATCTGGGGCATTTATGAAAAATCTACACCCAGCATTATATTTACTAGTGAAATACTGCTTTCCCCTTAAGATCTGAAGCAAGGCAAGATGTATTCTATTGCCATCTCTGTTTAACGTTGTTCTGAAGGTTATAGCAAGTACATTAAAACAAACAAACAAAGCATCTGGATTGGAAAGGGAGAAGAAAAATTGTGTTTATTTGTAGATAGCATGATCCTGAATATAGAAAGTTCCAAGTAATCTATTAAAAAACTCCACTAGAACTAATAACCAAGTTCAGTAAAATTATAGGATACAAAAAATATAGAAAAATTAATTATATTTTTATATATTTAAGAAACAATCCAAAAATGAAATTAACAAAACAATTCTTTCACAATAGTGTCCCCCCAAAATTATTTAGGAAAAGCTCGACAAAATAAATTCAAGACTCATATACTGGAAATTATAAAACATTACTGAGAAAAGTTAGAGAAGACCTAAATAAATGGAGAGAACTTCAATGTTCATGGATTGGAATAATCAATATCATTAACATGGCAATACATCCCAAACTGTTGTGTAGATTCAATATAATCCTTAGGAAAATCTCAGAGGCTGTATCTTAAAAATTTGACTAGTTGGTCCTAAGATGTATATGCAAATACAAATAAACCAGAATACCTAAACCATTTTAAAAAGAAGGACAGGTTGGGCTTGGTGGCTCACACTTGTAATCCTAGAACTTTGTGAGGCCAAGACAGGCAGATTGCTTGAGGCTAGGAGCTCAAGACAAACCTGGGCAAGATGGGAAAAAAACCCGTCTCTACTGAAAATACAAAAATTAGCTGGTAGTGGTGGTGCACGCCTTTAATCCCAGCTACTCGGGAGGCACAGGTGGGAGGATCGCTTGAGCCTGGGAAGTCGAGGCCTCAGTGAGCAGTGATTGTGCCGTTGGACTCCAGCCTGGACAACAGGGCAAGACCCTGTCTTAAAAATAAAAATTTAAGAAAAGGGACAAAGTTGGAGGAATACAGACCAAATTTTAAAACTTTCCATAAAGCTATAATTATCAAAATAATGGGGGTAGTGGCATAAGGATGAGTATTTAGGTTAATGGAATATAATTGAGAATCAAGAAATAATCCCTTGGATTACGCTCAATTGACTTTTATCTGAAAAAAAAATCTGACAAAAAATATAAAAGAGCTGTATATTTAAAACAACAAAATACTGTTTAAAGATATGGAACACCTAAATAAATGAAGATATATACCAAGTTTGTTGGTTACAAAATTTAATATTGTTAAGATGTAAATATTCCCCAAATTGGTCTTGAGATTCAATTCTATCCCAATGAAAATCCCACCAGGCTTTGTATAGATACTGACAAATCGATTCTAAAATTTATATGGAAATGCAAAGACTTAGAGTAACCAAAGCAACTTTGAAAAAGAACAAAGTTGAAAGTCTGACTACCTGATTTCAAGAATTATATGGCTACAGTAATCAAGACAGTGTGGTATTGCTGTAAAAATAGATCAGTGGAACAGAATAGAGAGACCACAATTAGACCACAAACGAATATGTGGACAGCTGATTTTCAACAAAGGTGCCAAGGCAATTTAACGGGGAAAGAATAGTCTTTTCGACAAGTGGCGTAGGAATATTTAGTTATCCATATGTATGAAAATCAACTTTTATTCATACATCACACCAAATAAGAACAAGTATGAATGGATCGTAGACCTAACTGTAAGACCTAAAACTATACAACTTCTAAAAAAGAAAACACAGGAGAAACCCTTTGTGACCTTGAGGTAGCCAAATATTTCTGAGATATGACACAAAAAGCATGATATATAAAAGAACAAATTAATAAATTGAACCTCATTCAAACTAAAATACATCAAAAGAGACTTACACTAGTAAAAAGGCCAAGTGCAGTGGTGTGTGTTTGTAGTCCTCACTATGAGAGGTTTAGGCAAGAGGATCACTTGGGCCCAGGATTTCGAGGAGGCTGCAGTATGATGATCTCACGTGTGGATAGACACTGCACTTCAGCCCGGACAACATAATGAGACCCCGTCTCTGAAAATATATATGTACACACACACACACACACACACACACACACAAAACAAGCCACAGGTTATAAGAAAATATTTTCAATTGTATATGTGATAAAGCACTTGCATCCTGAATACATAGAAAACTCCCTAAGCTCTATAAAAACATCTCAGTAAGAAAAGAGGCAAAAGATTTGAACAGCCACTTCACCAAAGAAGATACACAGAAGGCAAAAAAGCACATGAAAAGATGTTTAACATCATAAGGAGATGCAGATTAAAATGCAAGTTAAATTAACATGCAACGAGATAACAAAACACCTAAAAATAGGTAAAATGAACAAGATTGACTATAGCAAGTGTTGGTGAGGATGTGAAGCAACTGGAACTCTAATACACTGCTGACGGGAATGTGAAATGGTAAAACCACATTGGAAAACAGTTCGGTGGTTTCACAAAATGTTCGATAGATACCTACCATATTAAACAACTATTCCATTCATTATATTCTACCAAGAGAAATAAAAGCATATGATATATATGCTTTATGATATATGCTTTTATTTCTCTTGGTGGAATATAATAAATGGAATAGCTGTTGTATATGGTAGACTATACAAAAGATTTGTGTTCAAACGTTCTTAGTAGCTCTGTTTGGGATACTCTAAAACCAGAGATAACCCAAATGTCCATTAACAGGTAAATGAGGGGAAAAACCCCCAGTCCCTACAAGGCAATACTACTCAGCAATAAAATGAATGAATTAATATTTACATGTTATAACACAGAAGAATCTCAAAATATGCCAAATAAAAGAAAACAGACAAAATGTATGTATTGTACATTTCCATCTGTATACAATTCTAGAAGATGCAAAATAATCTGTAATAACAGAAGAACAACAGGTCAGGAGATGGTGATGGAAGCTGAAGAGACATGAGGGAAAGCAGGGAAGATTACAAAGGGACACAAGAAACTGTAGGAGATGACGAATGTGTTTATTATCATGATAGTGGTGACGGTTTCGTGGATATATATGTGTCAAAACTTAACCAAATTTTACACTCTAAATATTTGTGTTTATTGTATGGCAATTATACATCAATCTAGATGTCAAAATAGGGCCACAAACTCTATTCTGTTTCTTTCAGTAAGAGATGGATTTTAATTCTCTTTCCCCTGAGTCTAGGTTCGCCTTATTGTCTGGTCTGACCATTAGAATGTAGCCGATATTAGGACTTCTGAGCTTAGGTCATAAGAGGCCTTGCACCTTTGGCACAGCTGTCCGGGAACACTCTCTGGGATCCCTGAGCTGCCACATAAGAAGTTTGGCTACCTTGAGGCTGTGATGCTAGAGAGGCCACGTGTAGACACTCCAGTTGAAGCTCCCAGCTGAGCCCAGCCTTCGCCATCAAAGTGCCAGATGTATGAATGACCAGCTCAGACCAGCCCAGATGCCAGCTGAATACCACAGAGTAACCTTTGTTACTGTCATGTGGAAAAAAATATCACCCCAGTTGAGCCCTGTTTGAATTCCTGACTTCTGAAATTGTGAGATGTATTGTAATAAAATACCTGTTGTTGAAAGTCATTGGAAAGTTTTGGAGCAGTTTATTATGCAGCAGTAGATAACAAAAAATGAATTAGTCACTTGGAAGTCAGGAGTGCTTTTGTAACAAAAACATGTGACATTGACATTGGTACTGGGCAGTGGGCAGAAACTGGAAGGGCCATGAAGAGACTGATAGTGAAAGCTTGAAGGACAATGAGGAGAATGTTATTGGAGCTGGAGAAGATATGACACATTATGTGGTGATAAGAAGTTTTGTGAAACTGTTGATTTTGGCAACATCAAAAATAGAATGTACCTAATGTATCTAATGAACTGGTAGATCTGACAAAGGAGATTTTCAAGCAGAACGTTTAAGGTGCCAAATGGTTTATTTGGCTGCATATACTAAGAGATACAGCTACATCAGATTCACACTCGAGATATGGCTACACTAGAAATATGGCTAAAAAAAGATGAAATAAAAAAGAAACTGTTCAGTATGCAAAATTTAAAGGGAATATAAAGTAACCAGGGCTTGCTAGGATTAAAACTAAAACTGGGCCAGGTGTGAAAGCTCATGCCTATAATCTCAACACCTTGGGAGGCCAAGGTCAGAGGATTGCTTGAGGCCAGGATTTCAAGACCAGCCTGAGCAACATAGTGAGACCCCATTTCTACCAAAAAAATTTTTAATTGAAAAAAATCCAAAAGTAGTTTCTCTTTCCCATCTTATTCAGATGGCAAAATGTTCTCAAACGAAAAACAAAAACAAGCAAAAATAAAGACCTCAGAGTAAAGATCATCTTAAGGGTGTTGCCGAGAGGCCCTTTATTAAGACTTTCATGGCCGGGCGCGGTGGCTCAAGCCTGTAATCCCAGCACTTTGGGAGGCCAAGACGGGTGGATCACGAGGTCAGGAGATCGAGACCATCCTGGCTAACACAGTGAAACCCCGTCTCTACTAAAAAATACAAAAAACTAGCCGGGCGCGGTGGCGGGCGCCTGTAGTCCCAGCTACTCGGGAGACTGAGGCAGGAGAATGGCGTGAACCTGGGAGGCGGAGCTTGCAGTGAGCGAGATCGCGCCACTGCACTCCAGCCTGGGCAACAGGCCGAGACTCCGTCTCAAAAAAAAAAAAAAAAAAAAAAAAAAAAAAAAA
>NC_037675.1:22376719-22401832 GCF_003255815.1 Theropithecus gelada | reverse complement strand
GAAAAGAGATACAAACACCAACTAAAAAAAAAAAAAAAAAAAAAAAAAAAAAAAAACTACCATCAGTTCCTTATAAACTCTTTCAAAAAAAAAAAAAAAAAAAAAAAAGACTTTAAAGAATCTTAAGGACACCCTGCAGCCTCCTGACCCACAGTCCAAGCTAGGAATGGCCTGTCTAGAAGAGATTGGTGAGTATGGCTTTTGACTGATAGAGTGAACCTGAACCAGACTCCTAGGAACTCCTAGTTTTTAGAAAGGATTATATTGGTGGGAGGGTGATCTCTTGGGCTAAAAAGGGCAGAATTCAAAATTAAAAGAGACTTCAAGGCTCCCAAACTTTTATGATCAGGAGACAGTGTGACAAACCTGCAAAAGGGGACATTTCTAGTGCAAAAGGTAGGTGATGCAGGGCTCTTCCATTAAGGTCTTTGATCAGTTTTGAGTTGATTTTCTATATGGTGTGAGATAAGGGAAAAACTTCATTCTTTTGCATGTGGCTATCCAGTTGCCCCAGTACAATTTGTAGAAAATAGTGTTTTCCACATTGAATGGTCTTGGCCCCATTGTCACAAATCAGTTGACCACAAATGTTTGGGTTTACTTTTGGATTCTCTATTCTATTCCATTGATCTACATGTGTATCCTTACCCTAGAACCACACTGTCTTGATTACTGTTGCTTTTAGTAAGTTTTGAAATCAGGAAATGTGACTGCACCTATTTTGTCCTTCTTTTTCAAGGTATTTTTGGCTATTCTAGCTTACTTGCAATTCCATGTGAACTTTTGAATCAGCTTGTCAATGTCTATGGTGAAGTCAGCTGCTATTTTGAAATGGATTGTGTTGAATCTGTAGATCAATTTGGGAAATATTGCCATCTTAACAATATTAAGTCTTCTGATCCATAAACGTGGATTTTTTTTCTGTTTATTTAGATATTTAAGTTTTGTCAACAATGTTTTATAGTCTTTAGAGTATAAGTTTTGCACTTCTTTTGTCAAATTTATTACTATACTTTTTGATGCATCGTAATAAATAAAATTTCATTTTATTTTATTTTATTTTTGATACAGTGTCTCACTCTGTCACCCAGGTTGGAGTGCAGTAGTATAATCACAGCTCACTTCAGCCTTGACTTCTTGAGCTCAGGTGATCCTCCCTCCTCAGCCTCCTGAGTAACTGAGATTAGTAGGCATGCACCACCATGCATGCCTGACTAATTTTTTTTTTTTTTTTTTTTTTTTTTTAGGGACGGGGTTTCACCATGTTGCCCAGTCTGGTTCCAAAGTCCTGGATTGGAGTGATCTGCCGGCCTCCACCTTCCAAAGTGCTGGGACTACAGGCAGGAACCATTGCACCTGGCCGAAATTTTCTTAGTTTCATTTCATATTGTTCATTGCAAGTCTATAAAAATTTGGCCTACTGATCTTACTTCCTACAAATTTGCTGAACTGATTTATTAGTTCCAATAGTTTTTTTTTTTTTTTACCGGATTCCATTGGATTTTCCATGTGTAAGATTATGTAATCTGTGTATAGACATAGGTTTGTGGATATTTTTGCCTTTCCAGTCTGGCCGGATCTCAGCTCACTGCAAGCTCCGCCTCCCGGGTTTACGCCATTCTCCTGCCTCAGCCTCCCGAGTAGCTGGGACTACAGGCGCCCGTCACCGCGCCCGGCTAGTTTTTTGTATTTTTTAGTAGAGACGGGGTTTCACCGTGTTAGCCAGGATGGTCTAGATCTCCTGACCTCGTGATCCGCCCGTCTTGGCCTCCCAAAGTGCTGGGATTACAGGCTTGAGCCACCACGCCCGACCCGATAACTGTTATTTCTTTTTCTTGCCTGATGCCCTAGTTAGAACCTCCAATACAATGTTGAATGGAACTGGTGAGAGTGAATATTTTTGTCTTGTTCCTGATCTTAGGGGAAAAGTATCTGGCCTTTCACCATTAAATAAAATGTTAGCTCTGCGGTTTTATCAGGTTGAAGAAGTCCCTATCTAGTCATAGTTTATAGAATGTTTTAAAAATGTATTTTATTTTATTTTTAGAGATAGAGTTTCACTGTTGCCCAAGCTAGAGTTCAGTGGCATGATCATAGCTCACTGCAGCCTCAAACTCCTGGGCTCAAGCAATCCTCCTGCCTTAACCTCCTGAGTAGCTGTGTAGCTGTGACCACAGGCATACACCACCATGCCTGGTTAATATTTTATTTTTGTAGAGATGGGGGTCTCACTATCTTATCCAGGCTGCAGATATTTTTTTTAACAAGCTTAATATATTTTATTTATTACTATTTTTTATTACCGTAAGTTCTGGGGCACATGTGCAGAACGTGCAGGTTTGTTACATAGGTTTACATGTGCCATGGTGGTTTACTGCACCCATCAATTCATCATCCACATTAGGTATTTCTCCTAATGCTATCCCAGTTATTTTTGTATATGAGTTGTAAATATTACAATAGAATAATGTATCGAATACTGATAAATAAATTATAAAATATGGGTGAGACCTCTTATTTATTTATTTTTGAGACGAAGAGTCTCGCTTTGTCGCCCAAACTGGAGGAGTGCAGTGGCCGGATCTCAGCTCACTGCAAGCTCCGCCTCCCGGGTTCACGCCATTCTCCTGCCTCAGCCTCCCGAGTAGCTGGGACTACAGACGCCCGCCACCTCGCCCGGCTAGTTTTTTGTATTTTTTAGTAGAGACGGGGTTTCACCGTGTTAGCCAGGATGGTCTCGATCTCCTGACCTTGTGATCCGCCCGTCTCGGCCTCCCAAAGTGCTGGGATTACAGGCTTGAGCCACCGCGCCCGGCCTAGACCTCTTATTTTTAAAATGTAAAACATTATTGAGAGAAAGTAAAGAAGATCTTATATGTAGAAAAATATACAGGGTTCAGGAACTGGAAAAGTAAATTCTTATAAAAAGATATCAATTCTCTCTAAACTGATAAAGTACATACAGATTTAGTGCAATCACAATCACAATCACAATAGGTTTTTTTATAGAACCTTACAATCTGAGTTTACAATTCATATAGAAATGCAAATGGCAAAAAAATAACCTAAATGCTTTGAAAAATAAGGTGGGAGAACATAGTCTATTAGATTGGATTTATGATAAAGCTGGAGTAATTAAAACAATGTGGTTTTGGTGCCAGGATGGATAAAGAGACCAATAAAACTGGAAATTCACACAACACACCCAACACAAAACTTTCATCAAAACATATACAACATTTCAATATAGGTGCACACTAGATCTAGGTGAGAAAGGCAAACAATACAACTATCAGAAAATAATACACAAAAATAACTTCATGTCTTTGAGATAGGAAAACATTTCTAAAACAGTTCATAAATATTATAAATCATAAGGCAGAGACTAAATTTGACTGTATCAGCATTTAAACCTCAGTTTATTAAAAGACATTTTAAAAGCAAAGAAAGAAAAGCCAAAAGTTGGGAGAAAACATTTGCACACATATAACCAACAAATGACAAGCATCCAGAATATATGAACCAAAGAGATAGATAAATAACCTCGTGAAAAAAATAGATGAGAGGAACAGGCACTTCACAAAAGAATTCAAATTGTCATTAAATCCAAAAAAAGATATCTCATTTATTAGTAATCAAGAAAACACTCATAATTCACACACCCACCAATAGGATCCAACTATACGTTCAGACTCAGACTGAATTATACTACCCACTCACCAATAGGATCCAACTATATATTCAGACTCAGACTGAATTATACTACGCACTCACCAATAGGATCCAACTATATATTCACCTGAGTGTCTATAGCAAGGATTTGAATCAACTGCAAGTTTCAAACCTGTATCATGTAGGTTTGTATAAGCACTTTGGAGCAGCTTGGCATTAGCTGCTAAAGTTGAAAATAGGCATGTATTATGATCTAACAGCTTTCCTTGTGATATTCACCCAACAGCTATATGTGACCATGTACATGAGGGGACATGTAGAAGAATGTTCAGCTAAGCCTATTTTTTTAAAAATTTATTTTATTTTATTTTAGTTTTTATTTTTTGAGACAGAGTTTCACTCTTGTTGCCCAGGCTGGAGTGCAGTGGTGCGATCTTGGCTCACTGCAACCTCTGCCTCCTGGATTCAAGCGATTCTCCTACCTCAGCCTCCTGAGTAGCTGCGACTACAGGCACGTGCCACCACGCCCAGCTAAATTTTGTATTTTTTTTACTAGAGGCGGGGGTTTCACCATGTTGACCAGGATGGTCTCACTGTCTTGACCTTGAGATCCGCCCGCCTCGGCCTCCCAAAGTGCTGGGATTACAGGCGTGAGCCACCTCGCCCGGCTAAGCCTATTTATTATAACCAAACAATGGAAACAGACTAAATGTCTATTTACAACAGGATGGATAATTAATTATGATACATTCATACAATAGAATACCTATAGCAATGAAAGTGAACAAATTATAGCTAACGACAATAAATGTCTTATGTGAACAAAGCCAGATGCTAATATGATACATATGATTCCATATATACAAAATTCTCAGATTGGGTGGAAAAAGGATTCAAAAAGTAAGGAATTGATTACCATAAAACTCAAGAAAATGACTACTTTTGGGGAGAGGCAGGTGACTTCAACTGGTAAAGGGCACAAGGGGAACTAATGGGATGCTGAGAATGTTCCATTTCTGGAACTGGGTACTCATTGCATGCAAGAGTGTTCACTAAAGTAAATGTTTATCTTTTATGCATTTTTTTTTCTAAATGGGTGCTTTATTTGGCAATGAAAAAAATTTAAAAACACTTCTTGCAAACCTGAGTTTATGAATTGAGATTCATGTGAAATGCTAAGTATCTGATAAAGCATAAATTCTGGGTCTATTTCTTACTAATATCCAGAACTCTTTGAGACAAACAACATATACATGCCACCTAGAGTAAGAAATGAATGTGGCTCTCTATATGTCACTGAGCTGTATAAAGACACTCTTGTGTATTAGAGTTCTCCAGAGAAACAGACCAGTATATATACACATATATATAACCATTTATATCTATATATCATTATATACATATATACACACACATATACATACACACATAGAGTCACGCATTGCTTAACAACAGAGATACATTCTAATAAAACCATTGTTAGGTGATTTCTTTTTTTTTTTTTTGAGATGGAGTCTCACTCTGTCACCCGGGCTCCCAGGCTGGAGTGGCACGATCTCTGCTCACTGCAATCTCCGCCTTCTGAGTTCAAGTGATTCTCCTGCCTCAGCCTCCTGAGTAGCTGGGACTACAGGCATGTGCCACCATGCCTGGCTAATTTTTGTATTTTTAGTAGAGACAGGGTTTCACATGTTGTTCGGGCTGGTCTTGAACTCCTGACCTCAGGTGATCTGCCTGTCTCAGCCTCCCAAAGTGCTATTACAGGCATGAGCCGCCGTGCCTGGCCCTGTTAGGTGATTTCATCATTGTGTGAACACCATAGAGTGTACTTACACAAACTTAGATGGTTTAGTCTGCTACGTACCTAGGCTATATGGTATAGCCTGTTGCTCCTACGCTACAAACCTGTATAGCGTGTCACTGTGCTGAATACTGTAGACAACTGTAACACAATGATAAATATTGGTGTATCTAAACACGTCTAAACATAGAAAAGGAAATGTGTTACACTATGACGTTATGATGGCTATGACTTCACTAGGCGATAGAATTTTTCAGTTTTATTATAATTTTATGGATCAACCACTGTATATGAGGTCTGTCATTGACCAAAACATGATTATTTGGGTTATGACTATATATAGAGAGAGGGGGAGCTGGGTGGGGGCAGAAGAGAGAGAGAGGTTTATTATTAGGAGTTGAATCACATGATTATGAAGTCTCACAATCTGCTATCTGGAAGCTAGAGACTCAGTAAACGTGGCAGTATAATTCAGTCTGAATTTGATGTCTTGAAAACCAGGAGGACTAAAAGTGTAAATCCCAGTCAGACAGCAGAAGATGAGATGAGATGTCCCAACTAACTCAGGCAGGCAGGTAGCAAGAGGGGTGAATTCCTCCCTCCTTTGCCTTTTCTGTTTAGGCTCTCAACAAATTGGATGGTGCCCACTCACATTGAGGAGAGCAATCTACTTTACTGATCTGCTGATTCAAAGGATAATCTTGAAACACTCTCACAGACACACCCACAAATAATGTTTAATCTGGCACCCCCAGGCCCAGTCAGGTTGACACGTATAATTAACCATTATACCCTAGTAATAGGTACAAACAATATTAGCCCTTCCACAGATAGATATGAGATGAATGTGTTTTAGCTTTAATTAATTAATTAATTTATTTATTGAGACGGAGTCTCGCTCTGTCGCCCAGGCTGGAGTGCAGTGGCCGGATCTCAGCTCACTGCAAGCTCCGCATCCCAGGTTCACACCATTCTCCTGCCTCAGCTTCCCCAGTAGCTGGGACTACAGTTGCCTGCCACCACACCCGGCTAATTTTTTTGTGTTTTTAGTAGAGACGGGGTTTCACCGTGTTCGCCAGGATGGTCTTGATCTCCTGACCTCGTGATCCACCTGCCTTGGCCTTCCAAAGTGCTGGGATTACAGGCAGCTTTTATTTTTAATTGTGGTTTATCTTTATCATTAATTTCTAAAATTAAAATTAATCTGTTCTTAAAATTTTCTCTAAAGTTGATAACATTGACTTATAAGATAAAGCCTAAATTCCTTAGGGCTGCCTTCTCATTCATCTCATCTCTTGGTACCTTTCTCAGAGTTTATGCTCCAGAAACACTGATCTATTTGTATTTCCCAAAATACACTGTATTCCTCAAGCCTTTTTTCTTTGCATCATATTGTACTCTTTGCCTGTAACATTTTCTTTCTATTTGCTTTCTTTGAAAATTTCTATACATTCTTCCAGTTTTCTGCTAAAATGCTACCTTCCTGTGAAGACATCCTTTTGCTAAGCATCCATACTTCTAATAACTTTGTGCATGCTTCTATTAAAGCAATTATCTAAATTTCCAATATTACAATCATAAGATAATTCCTCTCCTTCTCCACTAGGGGGCAGAGACAGCTTTTCCACCCACTTTTTTTTTTTTTTTTTTTTTTTTTGAGACGGAGTCTAGCTCTGTCGCCCAGGCTGGAGTGCAGTGGCCGGATCTCAGCTCACTGCAAGCTCCGCCTGCCAGGTTTACGCCATTCTCCTGCCTCAGCCTCCCGAGTAGCTGGGACTAGAGGTGCCCGCCACCTCGCCCGGCTAGTTTTTTGTATTTTTTAGTAGAGACGGGGTTTCACCTTGTTAGCCAGGATGGTCTAGATCTCCTGACCTCGTGATCCGCCCGTCTTGGCCTCCCAAAGTGCTGGGATTACAGGCTTGAGCCACCGCGCCTGGCCTACTCCCCCCATTTTTATTTCTAGCTACATGAGGGACTTACAATAACTAGCCAAGTAACTGTGTTTGTTGAGTTCATTAAGATGACTCTTAATCCATGATGCACTACAGATCCCTTCCCAGGGTTGTAATTATTGCACTGGTGGCACTAAGTCAGCTTTCTGTAAGTTGTGCAATTTGGGGTTTAAAAATATCTCTAGGCCGACCCCTCCTTTCAGTAACAATGCATCCTCCAATAACCGCAGGAACTTGTGAAGAATCAGAACACACCTGCGACTGCTAAGATGGCAAGTGAACTCAGGTTGCTGGCTCCTTCTTCTGAAATCAGCCCTGCAGAAAATATAAACTAAGAGGTAAGCAGAGACTCCAGGAATTAACCATCATTACCACTACCTCTGTAAGAACCCCCCGGGAAAACTAGAGACTGTCTTGCACTAAAGTGTGTGAGAAGGAGTGGGAGAAGATGGGAGTGGGCACAGCAGGGGGAAGCAGGGGAGACTATAGTCTGGGCAGAGGGTAGCAGTGAGAGTGAAAAAAGGCTTCTTAAAATTCTCTTTCCCCCTTTCTGCAGGTTTGCTTTGGAACAGTTGTTGCCTTTGGCTTCACAGTAAAACTAGTGGCAACATCCTAGACCACTGTGGATGGTATCTATGGAGGCTGTGTTAAGGAGCTCCAATATGTTGCTTCTAACAACTGCATAATACTCAATTATTTTATCTGCTGCATCCTACTATATACTTTACCAATGCTGTACACAGTTTGTCTCCAAATTCCCTGGCAGTATTCCTCCAAACTTTTTTTTTTTTTTTTGAGACAGGGTCTCGCTTTGTTGCCCAGGCTGGAGTGCAGAGGCACAATTATGAATCACTGTAGCTTCAGCCCCCTGGGCTCAAAGGATCCTCCCACCTCAGCCTCCCAAGTAGCTGGGACCACAGGCACACATCACCATACCTAAGTTTTTAAAATGTTTTTGTAGAGATGGGGGTCTCACTATGTTGCCTAGGCTGGTCTTGGACTACTCCTAGACTCAAGTGATCCTACTGCCTTGGTCTCCCTAAGTGTTGGGATTACAGGTGTGAGCCACCACACCCAATCTTATTTCTTTTTCTGCTTAAATTAGCCAGTTAATGTCTGTTTTTTTTGTAACTATTAACCCTGACCTTTAGTGGAAACAAAACTGGAAGAAAGAAAAATATTAGGAGGTTATTAAAATAAACCAGACAAGACACAGTGATGATGTGGGCAAGAACATTTGAGGCATAAGAGTTGTTGGGTTAGGGATATATTTCGGACATAAAGAGAACAGGAAAGGGAGGAAAATAAAGTAACCAAGCATGAGTCCTACGTTGTGGCCACAGTAACTGTAATGAATGGTGATGTCATTTATTGAGATGGGAAATAATAAAGTATAATATTTATTTATTTATTTATTTATTTTAGGATGAGAATGTAAAGTTCTGTTTTGGAGGCGGCTGTGGTAGCTCATGCCTGTAATCCTAGCACTTTGGGAGGCCGAGGCAGGTGGATCACCTGAGGTCTGGAGCTCGAGACCAGCATGGCCAATATGGTGAAACTCCATCTCCACTAAAAATACAAAAATTATCTGGGCATGGTGGTGCATGCCTGTAATCCCAGCTACTCGGGAGGCTGAGGCAGGAGAATCGCTTGAATCCGGGAGGCAGAGGTTGCAGTGAGCTGAGATCACACCACCGCACTCCAGCCTGGGCGACAGAGTGAGACTCCTTCTAAAAATAAAAAATAAAAAAAGTTCTGTTTTGGTCATGCTATGTTTCTGGAGACCCCTATAAGACACCCAAGTGGAGATGACATACGTGTCTGGGGTTCAGTACAGAAGTCTGGACCTGCAGACTTATAAAATCAGCAGCATAAGGGAGTATTTAACATCATGGGCCTGGATGAGATCATTAGGGAAATAGTGTATGTAAAAAAGAGGACCAAGAAATGAAGCCAGAGGCAATTGATATTTAAATTGGGAAGACAAGGAGGATCCAACAAAGAAGACTAAGAAGAAGCAGCCAATGAAGTACGAAGAAATCAGAAGAATGTGGAGTCCCTGATAACAGATGAAAGCATTCTTTCAAAAAGTATGGTGAGGTCAAGCATATCACATGTCACTGGGAGTTCTATCAGATGAGAACAGAAAATTTAATATGAAATATAGGGAAATGGAGGTAATTAATAAAAATATTTTTAGGACAGAGGTGTGGAAAAAAGCCTGGGATTTATTTCCTTTGTCACTCCCTGCCCCCAACGTTCTCCTTTTCCCTGCCTGGAACTGAGATAAAATGAAGACTGAAGTTAGAATTGCCATATTGGGTCATGAGGTGACCTTGAGGATGGAAGTTTTGCACTAAACATGACACAGCAGGAAGACAGAAGGAGGCTGGGTCCCTAGTGACTATATGGAACTATAATATCTACTTCTGGACTTCTTTCATATAGAAGAAAACAAACCCTATCTTATATATGCTACTTTAATTTGGGTTTTCTGTTATATGTGACTAGACCTAATTCCCACTGACATAGAAGGAGAGCAAAGAAAAGAGGCAGTGTCATGATAGAAAAAAAAAGTTTGCTTTTTTTTTAAATTGACAGATAACATTGTATATATACAACATGATGTTTTAAAACCTATATATATATAGTGGAATGGCTAAATCAAGCTAAATAAGATGGAATTCCTCACATAGTTGTCATTTTGTGGTGAGAACACTTGAAATCAATTCTCTTAGAATGTTTCAAAAATACAATGCATTGTTATTAACTATAGTCACCATATTGTACAACAGATATCTTGAACTTATTCCTCCTATCTAACTGAAATTTTGTATCCCTTGACCAACATCTCCCCAACTCCCTCCCCTACCACAGCAGTAGCCCTTGGTATCCCACATTCTACTCTCTACTTCTATGAGTTTAATGTTTTTAGATTCCACACATGAGTGAGATCATGTGGGATTTGTCTTTCTGTGCCTGGCTTATTTCACCTAACATCATATCCTCCAGGTTCATCCGTGTTGTCTGAAATGACAGGATTTCCTTCTTTTTAATGGCTCAGTAGTATTCAATTGCATATATATGCTACATTTTGTTTATCCATTAATCCACGGATAGCATTTGGTTTGCTTCCATGTGAGTGATACTACTATGAACACAGGTGCACACAAATATCTCTTTGATATCCTGATTTCAATTCTTTTGGATTTATATCCAGAAGTGGAATTGTTGGATCATATAGTAATTGTATTTTTAATTTTTTGAGGGACCTTGATATGGTTTGGGTCTGTGTCCCCACCTAAATCTCATATGGAATTGTAAACCTGAGTGTTGGAGGAGGGACCTGGTGGGAGGTGATTGATCATGGGGGTGGATTTCCCTTTGCAGTCCTTGTGATAGTGAGTTTTCACGAGATCTGGTTGTTTAAAAGTGTATAGCACCTCCTCCTTCACTATTCCTTCTTCTCCAGCGTGTCTGCTTCCCCTTCGCCTTCCACCATGATTGTAAGTTTCCTGAGGCCTCCCCAGCCATGCTTCCTGTACAGCCTGCAGAACTGTGAGTCAACTAAACCTGTTTTCTTTATAAATTACCCAGTCTCAGGTAGTTGTTTATAGCAGTGCAAGAAAGAACTAATACAGACCTCCATACTGTTCTCCATAATGGCTGTACTAATTTACATTTCTATCAACAGTGTGCAATGGTTCTCTTCTCTCCACATTTTCACCAACACTTCTTTGTCTTTCTGAAAATAGCCATTTTAACAGTTGTGAGGTGATAGCTCTCTGTGGTTTTAATTTGCATTTCCCCACTAATTAATGATGTTGAGCATTTTTTCATACACCTGTTGACCATTTGTATGTCTTCTTTTGAGAAATGTCTATTCAGGTCCTCTGCCTATATTTTTCCTGTTGCCCAGGCTGGAGTGCAATGGTGTAATCTCAGCTCACTGCAACCTCTGCCCCCTGGGTTCAAGCGATTCTCTTGCTTCAGCCTCCTGAGTAGCTGGGACTATGGGCACGTGCCATCGCACCTGGCTAATTTTTGCATTTTTTGTAGATATGGAGTTTCACTGTGTTGGCCAGGCTGGTCTCGAACTCCTGACCTCAGGTGATCCACCCACCTCGGACTCCCAAAGTGTTGGGATTACTGGAGTGATCCATTGCACCTGGCCCTATTTTTAAATTGAGTCATTTGTTTTCTTGCTGTTGATTTGAGTTCCCTAAATATTTTAAATATTAATCCCTTATCAGATACCTGGTTTGCAAATACGTTCTCCCATTCTGTAGGTTGCCTCTTCACTCTGTTAACTGTTTTCTTTGCTATGCAGAAGCTTTTTAGTTTGATGTAATCCCATATATCTATTTTTGCTTTTGTTGCCTGTGCTTTTTGGCTCATATTAAAAAAAAATCATTGCCCAGAGCAATGTCATAGAGCTTTTCTTGTATGTTTTCTTCTAGTAGTTTCACAGTTTTAGGTCTTATGTTTAAGGCCTTTCCTTTACTTTCTTTTTTTTTTTTTGTTTTAGACGGAGTCTTGCTCTGTCACCCAGGGTGGAGTGCAGTGGCGTGATCTTGGCTCACTGCAAGCTCCGCCTCCTGGGTTCACACCATTCTCCTGCCTCAGCCTCCTGAGTAGCTGGGACTACAGGCGCCCACCACCACAGCTGGCTAATTTTGTTTTTGTATTTTTAGTAGAGATGGGGTTTCACCATGCTAGCCAGGATGGTCTTGATCTCCTGACTTCATGATCCGCCCACCTTGGCCTTCCAAAGTGCTGGGATTACAGGCGTGAGCCACTGTGCCTGGCCTAAGTCTTTATTTTGAGTTGATTTTTGTATATAGTGTGAGGTAAGGGTCTACTTCTATTCTTCTCCACATGGATGTCCCGTTGTCCCACTACTGTTTATTGAAGAGACTGTCCTCTCCCCATGTGTGTTCTTGGCACCTTTTTTGAAAATCAGTTGGCTGTAAATATGTGGATTTATTTCTGGGCTGTCTGTTCTATTCCACTGGTCAATGTATCTGTTTTTATGCCAGTACCATGCTGTTTTGATTACTATAACTTTGTAGTATATTTTGAAGTCAGGCAATGTGATGCCACCAGCTTTGTTCTTTTGGCTCAAGATTGCTTTGGCTATTAGGGGTTTTTCTGTGGCTCCACATGAATTTCAAGATTTTTTTTTTCTGTTTCTGTGAAAAATGTTACTGGTATTTGGTAGAGATTTCATTGAGTTTGTAGATCTCTTTGGGTAGTATGACATTTTGACAATATTAATTCTTCTACTCCATGAACATGAATATCTTCCCATTTATTTGTCTTCTTCAATTTCTTTTCTTTTATTTCTCTCTTTTTTTTTTGTAAGATGGAGTTTCACTCTTGTTGCCCAAACTGGAGTGCAATGGTGTGATCTCAGCTCACTGGAACCTCCAGCTTTTGGGTTCAAGTGGTTCTCCTGCCTCAGCCCCCCAAGTAGCTGGGATTATAGGCATCCACCACCCTGCCTGGATAATTTTTTGTATTTTTAGTAGAGACAGCATTTCTCCATGTTGGCCAGGCTGGTCTTGAACTCCTGACCTCAGTTGATCCACCTGCCTCGGCCTCCCAAAGTGCTGGTGGCATGAGCTACCTCCATGTTTTATAGTTTTCAACATCTATATCTTTCACCTCCTGGGTTAAATTTATTCCTAAGTATTTTATTTTATTTATTTTATTTATTTCATTTTATTTACTTTTGACACAGAGCTTGCTCTTGTCACCCAGGCTGGAGGGCAATGGCATGATCTCAGCTCACTGCCACCTCTGCCTCCCAGGTTCAAGTGATTCTCCTGCCTCAACCTCCCTAGTAGCTGGGACTACAGGTATGCACTACCACACCCAGCTAATTTTTGTATTTTTAGTACAGACGGGGTTTCATCATGTTGGCCAGGCTGGTCTCGAACTTCTGACCTCACTCGCCTCAGCCTCCCAAAGTGCTGGGATTACAGGCAAGAGCCACTGTGCCTGGCAAATTTTATTTTATTTTCTGAGATGATCTCACTCTGTCACCTAGGCTGGAATGCAGTAGAATGAACATGGCTCACTGCAGCTGCAGCCTCCTGGATTGAAGCAATCCTCTTGCCTCAGCCTCCTGAGTAGCTAGAAGCACATCCATGTGCCACTATGCCCAGCTAAGGTTTTGTTTTGTTTCTTTTTTTTGTAGAGGTGGGGTTTCACCATATTACCCAGGCTGATTTTGAACTCCTGGGCTCAAGTGATCCTCCTTTAGCCTCCCAAAGTGCTGTAATTACAGACATGAGCCACTGAACCTGGCCTATTTTTTTGTAGCTATTGCAGATGGGATTGTTTTCTTGATTTCTTTTTCAGACAGTTCACTGTTAGTGTATAGAAACACTATTGATTTTTGTAATTGATTATGTATACTTCAACTTTACTGAATTCATTTATTAATTCCAGCAGTTTTTCTGTGGAATCTTTAGAGTTTTCTATATATAAGATCATGCTATCTGCAAACAGAGACAATTTGACTGCTTTCTTTCCAATTTGGATGCATTTTATTGTTTTTTCCTATTGGCTTATTGCTCTGGCTAGGACTTCTAGTACTATGTTGAATAGAACTGGCCAGAGGTAGCCTCCTTGTCTTGTTCCTGATCTTAGAGGAAAAACTTTCAGCTTCTCCTTACTGAGTATGATGTTATTGAGTATGACGTTAGTTGTGGGTTAGTTGTATATGGTCTTTATTGTGTTGAGGTACATTCCTTGTATACCTAATTTGTTGAGTTTTTATTATGAAATAACATTGATGTTGTAAAATACTTTTTCTGGATCTATTGCAATAATTATATGGTTTTTCTCCTTCAGTCTGTTACTGTGACATATCACATTTATTAATTTGCGTGTTTTGAACCTTTCTTGCATCTCAGGGATAAGTCTCACTGGATCATGGTGAATCATCTTTTCTTCTGGGCTGTTGAATTTTGTTTGCCAGTATTTTATTGAGGGTTTTTTAAAATTTAAATTTTTTGTGGGTACATAGTAGGTATATATATTTATGGTATATATATATAGGTGTATATATATGGATTTAGGAGATATTTTCATATAGGTATGTAATGCATAATAATCACATCAGGGTAAATAGGGTATCCATCACCTCACGCATTTATCCTTTGTGTTTCAAACAATCAAATTACATTCTTTTAGTTATTTTTAAATGTACAATTAGATTATCTTTTACTCTGTTGTGCTAGAAAATACTAGGTCTTATTTATTCTTTCTAACTATTTTTTGTACCCATTAACCATCCCCCTCCCCTCACCCTGACTACTTTTCTCAGCCTCTGGTAACCATTCTTCTACTCTCTATCTCCATGTCCATGAGGTCAGTTGTTTTAATTTTTAGCTTCCACAGATAAGTGAGAACCTTTACTGAGGATTTTTTGCATCTATGTTTATCAGGAATATTGGTCTGTAGTTTTCTTTTTTTGTAATGTCCTTATCTGGCTTTGGTATCAGGGTAATGCTGGCCTCATAAGATGAGTTTGAAAGTATTCCCTCCTCTTCAATTTTTTTGAAAGTTTGAGAGAGATTGGTATTAGTTCTTTAAATTGTTGGTAGAATTCAGCAGTGAACTATCAGGTCCTGGGCTTTTAGATGGAAGACTTATTATTACTATTTTTAGTCTTCCTACTTGTTATTGGTCTCTTCACATTTTCTGTTTCTTCAAGCTTCAGTCTTGGTAGATTATATGTGTCATGAATTATCCATTTCTTCTAGGTTATCCAATTGGTTTACATATAATTGCTTATAATAGTCTCCTATGATCATTTTTATTTCTACTGTACCAGTTGTAATATCTCCTTTTTCATTTCTGATTTTATTTATTTATTTGAGACAGGGTCTCACTCTGTCACCCTGGCTGGAGTGCAATGGTGTGATCATAGTCCACTGCAGCCTTGAACTCCTGGGCTCAAGGAATTCCCCTGCCTCAGCTTTCCAAGTAGCTGGGACTACATGCACAAGCCACCATGCCCAGCTAAGTTTTCTTTATTTTCTGTAGAAACAGGGTCTTGCTTTGTTCTGCAGGTTGGTCTTGAACTCCTGGTCTCAAGTGATCCTCCCACCTCAGCTTCCCAAAGTGCTGGGATTAGAGATGTGAACCACTGTGCCTGGTCTGATTTATTTATTTGAGTCTTCTTTTTTTTCTTAATCTAGCTGAAGGTTTACTGATTTTGATTATCTTTTTAAAAAACAAACTCGTCATTTTGTGATATGGTTTAGATGTGTCCCCACCCAAATCTCATCTTGAATTCCCACATGTTGAAGGAGGGACCTGGTGGGAAGTAATTGAATCATGGGAGCAGGTCTTTCCTGTGCTGTTCTTGTAATAGTGAATAAGCCTCACAAGATCTGATGGCTTTATAAGGCAGAGTTTCCCTGCACAAGCTCTCTGTTTGCCTGCTGCCATCTGTGTAAGATGTGACTTGCTCCTCCTTGCCTTCACCGTGATTGTGAGACTTCTCCAGCCACATGGAACTGTAAGTCCATTAAACCTCTTTCTTTTGTAAATTGCCCATTTTTGGGTATCTTATCAGCAGTGTGAAAATGGACTAATATGTTTTGTTAATACTTTTTGTTTTTATAGTCTCTATTTCATTTATTTCCACTCTTATTTTTATTACTTTCTTTCTTCTACTAAATTTGAGCTTAGTTTGTTCTTGTTCTTCTAGTCTCTTGAAATGCAATGAGATATTAGGTTGTTTATTTGAGATCTTTCTTCTTTTTAGGCATTTATTGCTATTGACTTCTGCTGCTCATCTTGCAAATGTTTGTTTTTGTTTTTTAGAGACAGGATCTCACTCTTTCACCTAGGATGGAGTCCAGTGGTGTGATCATAGCTCACTGCAGACTCCAACTCCTGGGCTCAAGTTATCCTCCTGCCTTAGCCTCCTGTGTGGCTGAGACTAGCACACACAGCTAATGCATCTCATAAATTTTAATATGTTGTGTTTCCATTTTCATTTGTCTCAAGATATTTTTAATCCACTGCCTCCCTGGCTTTTTTAGAGATGGGGGTCTTGCTATGTTGCCCAAGCTGGTCTCAAACTCCTATGCTCAAGCAATCCTCCTGCCTTGGCTTTCCAAGGTGCTGGGATTACAAGTGTGAGCCCCTGTGCCTGGCCTCTTAAATTCCCTTTTAATTTCTTCATTGACCCATTAGTTGTCTAGGAACATAGTATTTAATTTCCATGTATTTGTGAATTTTCTGAAGTTTCTCTTGTTACTGATTTCTAGTTTTATACCATTGTAGGCAGAAAACACACGAGATAATTTCATTCTTCATAAATTTATTAAGACTTGTTTTGTGGTTTAATGTATGATCTATCCTGAAGAATGTTCTATGTGCACTTGAGAAGAATGTGTATTCTGCTATTGTTGAACGTATGTCAAATCTGTATATATCTGTTAAGTTTATTTGGTTCAGAGTGTAGTTTAAGTCCAATGTTTCCTTATTGATTTTCTGTCTGAATGATTTCTTCATTGCTTCAAGTAGGATATTGAAGTCTTCTATTATTACTGTATCATAGTCTATTTTTCCTTTCAGATCTATCCATATTTGCTTTATATATTTAGAAGCAGCAGTCCCCAACCTTTTTGGCACCAGGGACTGGTTTCATGGAGGACAATTTTTCCATGGGTGGGGAGGGGGAGGACAGATGGTTTTGGGATAAAACTGTTCCATCTCAGATCATCATCAGGCATTAGATTCTCATAAGGAGTACACAACCTAAATGCCTCACATGCACAGTTCACAATAGGATTCACACTCCTATGAGAACCTAATGCCACTGCTGATCTGACAGGAGGTGGAGCTCAGGCAGTAATGCTCGCTCACCTGCTGCTTATATCCTGTTGTGTGGCCCATTTCCTAACAGGCCACCCATGGGTACTGGTCTGTGGCCCAGGGGTTGAGGACCCCTGTTTAGGAGCTTTGATGTTGGGTGAATATACATTTACAATTGTTGTACCCTCTTATTGAATATTGAATTGACTTGTTTCATTACATAATGACCTTCTTTGTCTCTTTTTACACATATATATTTTTTAGATGGAGTTTCACTCTTGCCACCGAGGCTGGAGTGCAGTGGCCTGATCTCAGCTCACTGCAACCTCCACCTCCCGAGTTTAAGTGATTCTTATGCATCAGCTTCCTGAGTAGCTGGGATTACAGGTGCCCATCACTATGCCCAGTTAATTTTTGTATTTTTAGTAGAGATGGGGTTTCACCATGTTGGCCAGGCTGGTCTTAAACCCCTGACCTCAGGTGATCCATCTGCCTTGGCCTTCCAAAATGCTAGTGTTACAGGGGTTGCCACTGTGCCTGGCCTTCTTTTTATAGTTTTGATTTAAAGTCTGTTTTATCTGATATAAGTACAGCTACTCCTGCTCGCTTTTGTTTCCACTTGCGTGAAATGTCTTTTCCCATCCCTTCACTTTCAGTTTATGTGTCTTCTTACAGGTGAAGTGAGTCTCTTGTAGGCAGCATATAATTGAGTCTTTTTTAATTAAAAAAATCCATTCAGCCACTGTATGTCTTTTGAGTGGATAATTTACTACATTTACATTCAGGGTAATAACTGATAGTTAGGACTTAACTGCCATTTTGCTAATTGTTTTCTGGTTGTTTGTGGATCATTTGTTCCTTTCTTCCGCTTTTGCTATTTTCCTTTGTGGTTAAGAGATTTCTGTAGTGGTATGTTTTGATTTTTTACTCTTTATTTTTTGTGTATCTACTATAGGTTTTTGCTTTGTGGTTACCATGAGGCTTATAAAAACTTCTAATAGTTATAACAGGCTATTTTAAGCTGACAATAACTTTGATTACAAAAAACTCTACACTTTTACTCCACTTTCTCACTTTGCATTTTTGATGACACAATTTACATCTTTTTATATTGAATATCCCTTAATGAACTAATCAGCTATTATTGTTTTTAATAGTTTTATCTTTTAGCCTTCATATTAAAGATAGAGGTGACTTATATACCAAAATTACAGTATTAGAGTATTATGAATTTGACTATGTACTTACTTTTATCAGTGAGTTTTATACTTTAATATGTTTTTGTGTTCCTAATTTGCATCCTTTTCTTTCAGCTTAAATAACTCTTTTTAGCATTTGTTGTAAGACACATCTGGTGGTGATGAAATCCTTCAACTGAAACAACCTTTTTATAAAGATGGGAGATATTATAACGTATTTTTAGAATAATAGGAATAATCCTACAGAGGAAGAATTTGATGATGCAGAATAGAGAGGGTATAATCAGAGGAGCAAAATCTGTGAGTAAAGAAGAGAGATTGGAGTCTAGTATACAAACGGGGGGATTGGTCTTTGATAGTAGTGAGAAAAATTTATCTACTGTAATAGGTGAGAAGGTAGGCAGGCTACAGATCCAAGTAGTTTGATAGCTTTGGTAAGGGAAGATGAATCAGTTTTCAATTGGATTCTTCTATTTTCCAAGTGAAATAAAGAGTGACTTATAAAATTAACAATAGTCTTTCTTAAAATGGAGATAATAGTGTTTGCTTCCAAGGGTTAATGTTTGTGCATGTAGACCCCCTAAAGTATGTAGGCCATGGCTAAATTTGCTGTACTGAAATCTTGACTAGGCCGAATAGCTCAGCAAGAAACAAAACTCAGAACTAGCCAAGTTATATAAAATGCTTCGTATGTGTTTCATAACTATGTTGTATTTCTATGGCACAGAAAGAATATATGAACCTAGAATGCAGGTGCTGTTAGTTGTTGTGACTAAGTCTGGTAAACACCCTCTCCCAAGGTCCCAAAAAGAAGAAAGATCTGCTGTTTTCTGCCCTTACTAATGAAGTCACTGAACTTTAGGTGCCATTCCATGAGTAACATGGGAAAGTCTGGGAAGCTGTTCCGTTTTTTCCCTCATTTTCAAAGTCCTCATTCTCTCATCCTCAAAGTCCTTGAACTTTGGCCAGCTCTTATAGACTGTTCTAGCCTATGTGGTCACTTTGGAATTTGTCTTATAATTTGATTTGACACAGTTTGTTGGGGAAAATGAATGGTTAAAACAGTGCATTAAATCAGTTACATCTTTTGTGTAATAGGAAAAAGACAAACTTTTTTCCTACTATGCTCTCAACATAACACTTCTGGAACAAGATATGTGAATTTTTCTTTCATACCAACCAATTCTTTGACATCAACTGGGTGTCTTACAATTTAATTCAGTCCTGACACTATCTACCTGGGGTTAGGGTCAGATTTCACAAATTAAGGGCTCAGTCCCACAGACTTCAGATGCCAGTGGCAAATCTGGATCTTTGGAATTTCTGACCAACTAGCTATAAATTGGAGGTTCCCTTGACCCCATCTCAGGTTTGATAATTTGTTAGAGCAGCTTCCAGAATCAGATAAACACTTACTTAATGTTTACTGATTTATTAGCAAGAGTATTACAAAGTATACAGATGAACAGCCAGATGAAGAAGTACATAGGGCAAGGTATGGGGAAAGAGTCATGGAAGCTCCTTGTCCCCTGGGGGCACCCCACCCTTCAGCGTTCAGCAACCGTGAAGCACTCCAAACACCATTCTTTTACGATTTTATGAAGGCTTTATTACGTAGGCATGATTGATTCATTGGCCATTGGTGATCAGCGCAAACTTCAGCTCTTCTCCCCTCATGGTGGTGGCAGAAGCACTGGCTGAAAGTTCCAACCCTCTAATTACATGGTTGGTTCTCTGGCATCCAGCCCCTATCCTAAAGCTGTCCAGGATCCAGCCACCAGTTATCTCCTTAGAATACAAAAGACACTTATCACTTTGGAGATTCTGAGAGTTTATTTCTTAAGTCACAGTATTCATCAATCCCTCTTGGTTCTTGTTATAATTCCCTTCTGCTTGGAGGTCATATGGAAAAATGTCACATCCAATGTGGGAATCCTTATGACAATGTCTTTGGGATGGCTCTCTACCGGACTCAAAATTTGCAGTTGGTTGGGAGCCCACTGCCTCAGCTGAGTGACCATTCCTAATATTGGATAGAAACCTGTCTTCAGGTTAGGTTCCACCTATTGGTAGCTATTCTGCTCTCTGGAGTCACATAGGTCTTTATATATGGTGATCATTTTCATTTCTTCAGGTTTTCTCTTCAGGCTAAACAACCACTAGAACAATGTTTTTCAATGTAGGTTCTTTTGCATCAGGATCAACTAAAGATCTTAACATCTCTGGGATGGAGCTCCAGAATTTGCATTTTTAATTAACATACCAAGGGATTCCTCTGCACTCTAAGGTTTTAAGACCATTGCACTAAACTATATAAGTCTAGGGACCATACCATTCTTGCCTATTTTTGTTTAATTAATTAATTTATTTTTTGAGGCGGAGTTTCGCTTTTATTGCCCAGGCTGGAGTGCAATGGCACAATCTTGGCTCACTGCAACCGCCACCTTCCAGGTTCAAGCGATTCTCCTGCTTCAGCCTCCCGAGTAGCTGGGATTACAGGCATGTGCCACCATGCCCGGCTAATTTTGTATTTTTAGTAGAGACAGGGTTTCTCCATGTTGGTCAGGCTGGTCTCGAACTCCTGACCTCAGGTGATCTGCCCACCTCGGCCTCACAAAGTGCTAGGATTACAGCCGTGAGCCACTGTGCCCAGCCCTATTTTTCGTTTTTAGAGGCAGAGTCTCACCATGTTGCCCAGGCTGGCCTCAAACTCCTGGGCCCAAGTGATCCTCTCTCCTCAGACTCCTGAGTAGCTGGGACTATATACGGATGACACCACACCTGGCCAGCATTTGTTTTCTTTACTTTTTAGAGATGTTGGCAGGGGGAGGAGTTCTTACTATGTTGCCCAGACTGGTCTTGAACTACTGGCCTCAAGGGATCCTCCTGCCTCAGCCTCCCAAGTAGCTGAGATTACAGGTGTGAGCCATATTCCCAGCTCAGATTTTTAAAAAATGTCTAAGCACATGTTTACTGGTCTCTCTGAACATACTCCTCCTCACTCTTCCTCCTTCATTTTAATAGTTTCTAAATTGTTCAATGTTATTTATCCTTAAAACTCTTTCAATTTTCCCCCAACTAAAGGTTTCATTTAACCAGTAAGAAGAATTTTGGGAGCTAGGCACAGTGGCTCACGCCTGTAATCCCAACACTTTGGGAGACGTAGAGAGAGGGATCACTTGAGGTCAGGAGTTCAATACCAGTGTGGCCAACATGTTGAAAACCCATCTCTACTAAAAATACAAAATTAGCCAGGTGCAGTGGTGCACACCTGTAATCCCAGCTACTTAGGAGGCTGAGGCAGGAGGATTGCTTGAACCTGGGAGGTGGAGGTTGCAGTGAGCCGAGATCAGGCCACTACACTCCAGCCTGGGTGACAGACTGAGACTTTTGTCTCAAAAAAATAAAAGAAAGAAAAAAAGAGAATTTTTGGCTCAATATGTTGATAATGTTGAGCTCAATATATATAAGAGAATCTTTTTTTTTTTTGAGATGGAGTCTCCCTCTGTCGCCCAGGCTGGAAATCAGTGGTGCCATCTTGGCTCACGGCAAGCTCCTCCTCCTGAGTTGGCGCCATTCTCCTGCCTCAGTCTCCCGAGTAGCTGGGACTACAGATGCCCGCCACCTCGCCCGGCTAATTTTTTATTTTTTATTTTTAGTAGAGACGGGGTTTCACCATGGTAGCCAGGATGGTCTCGATCTCCTGACCTCGTGATCCACCTGCCTCGGCCTCCCAAAGTGCTGGGATTACAGGCATGAGCCGCCGCGCCTGGCCAAGAGAATCTTTTAAAAAATATTTAAAACTCAGATTATGAAAGTAATATATGGCCGGGTGCAGTGGCTCACGCCTATAATCCCATCATTTAGGGAGGCCGAGATGGGTGGATTGCTTAAGTCCAGGAGTTCGAGACCAGACTGAGCAACATGGTGAAATCCCGTCTCTACTAAAAATACAAAAAATTAGTGGGCATGGTGGCGTGTGCCTGTTGTCCCAGCTACCCAAGAGACTGAGGTGGGAGAATCACCTGAGCCCGGAGGTCAAGGCTGCAGTAAGCTGTGATTGTACCACTGTAGTCCAGAGCCTGGGTGACAGAGTGATCCCTTGTCACATACACACAAGTAAAAGAAAATATAAAAATTAAAATGAAACAAAAAAAAGAAAGTAATGTATATTCACTAGAGAAATTTTGAATATATTTTTTAAAAAGTAAATAAAATTCACTTATGATCACTCCATCGAAACATAACCACTAGTAACATATTGGCATATATTCTTTCAGTAGGTTTTTTCCTATGCAATGTGTGTATTTTTGCAATAAAATTGGGATCACTCAAATATAGTGTTTTGGATTAATAATATACAAATATATGATGGCCACTTCCCCTGTTTCATTAGATATTATTCTACAGCATGTTTTAAAAGTACTCAAGTAATCTAGGATTGCTGTAGAAAAATTAGAACATTAGTCCTAAATGACCACCCACGGACAACTAGAGTAATTTGATATTTATCTTTACACCATTTTTTTCTGTGCATATACTTCTAGAAAAACAAGACTATTTCTACTATAGATTTTTTTTTTTTTTTTTTTGAGACAGGGTCTCACTCTGTTGCCCAGGCTGGAGTGCAGTGGCACAATCTTGGCTCACTCCAACCTCCGCCTCCCAGGCTCAAGAGAGTCTCCTGCCTTAGCCGCCAAAGTATCTGGGATTACAGATGTGTGCTGCCATGCCCGGCTAATTTTTGTATTTTCGGTAGAGACGAGGTTTCACCATGTTGGCCAGGTTGGTCTCGAACTCCTGGCCTCAAGGGATCTGCCCGCCTTGGCCTCCCAAAGCGCTGGGATTGCAGGCGTGAGCCACTGTGCCCGGCCCTCTACTGTTTTGTAAGATGCTTTTTTTTTTTTTCCTGTGGTAAAATTCACATAATATAAAATTCATCATTTTATCATTTTAAAGTGCACAATTCAGTGTGGCATTTAGTACATTCACAGTGTTGTGCAACATCACCATTATCTATTGTAGTTCAACAAAATTTTCATCATTTTAAAATTCCATAGCCATTATAAGCATTCATTCCCCATTCTCTCCTTTCCCCAGCTCCTGCTAACCCTAATATGCTCTTCCATTTCCATGGATTTGTCTGTTTTGGCTACTTCATATAAATGAAATCATACAATATGTGGCTGTTTGTGTCTGCTTTTTCACTTAGTGTAATATTATATAGGTTCATATATGCTGTAGCATGGTTAAATAATAAATGTTGTTTCATCATATGGGTATATGCCACATTTTACTTATCCATTCATCAGTTGATGGATATGTGAGTTGTTTCCACTCTTCTATTGTGAATAGTGCTGCTATGAACATTCATGTGCAATTGAGCACCCATTTGGTATATACCTATGAATGGAATTGCTGGTCATATGGTAATTCTGTGCTTAACCTATTGAAGAACCACCAAACTATTTTCCACTGTGACTGCAGCATTCTACATTCCTACCAGTAATATATGAGGGTTCCAATTTCTCCACATCCTTATCAACACTTGTTATTTTCCTTTTGTATTGAGATAGGGTCTCTGTTGTCCAGGCTGGAGTGCAGTGGTGTGGTCATGGTTCATTGCAGCCTTGACCTCCCAGGCTTAAGGGCTCCTCCAACCTCAGCCTCCTGAGTAGCTGGGACTACAGGGACATGCCACCATGCCCAGCTAATTTTAAATAAATTTTTATAGAGATGGGGGTCTCACCACGTTACCCAGGCTGGTTTTGACCTCCTAGGCTCAAGCCGTCCTCTCACCTTGGCCTCCCAAATTGTTGGTATTAAATGCATGAGCCACCATGCTGGCCTATTTTCCATTTTTTAATAGCTCTTCTAGTGGGTGTGAAGTGGTAAAGTGGTATCTCATTGTAGTTTTGAATTGCATTCCCTACTCAACATCATTGTCATGTCCTTGTTGGCAATTTGTATATCTTCTTTGAAGAAATGTCTATTCAAGTCATTTGCCGATTTAAAAATTGAATGCAGTACGCTTTTCACTTAAAAATATACTATGGGCTGGGTGCAGTGGCTCATGCCTGTAATCCTAGCACTTTGGGAAGCCAAGGCAGGTGGATCACTTGAGGTCAGGAGTTCAAAACCAGCCTGGCCAACGTAGCGAAACCCCCTTTCTACAAAAAATACAAAAATTTGCCAAGTATGGTGGTGCACACCTGTAATCCCAGCTACTCAGGTGGCTGAGGCATGAGAATCGCTTGAACCCGGGAGGCAAAGGTTGCAGTGAGCCAGGATGGTCCCACTGCACTCCAGCCTGAGTGACAGAGTGAGACCCTGTCTCAAAAAAACAAAACAAAACAAACAAAAAAAGTCAATTGCTTTACTGTTGGATATCTAGACTGTTTGCCTTTGAAGCTTTTAAAATTAATCCTGTAATGTACATTTCAGCGAGTAACTCTTTGCACATGTCCAAGGTTATTCCTGGGAAAAGTTTTTTGTTTTTTTTTGTTTTTTTTTTTTTTTGAGACGGAGTCTCGCTCTGTCGCCCAGGCTGGAGTGCAGTGGCCGGATCTCAGCTCACTGCAAGCTCCGCCTCCCGGGTTTACGCCATTCTCCTGCCTCAGCCTCCCGAGTAGCTGGGACTACAGGC